>NC_080546.1:6176019-6438519 GCF_028640845.1 Ahaetulla prasina | reverse complement strand
GCCTCTCTGCTGTCCGACTCTGGGAGCTCCAGAGTCAGCGCATCACTCCCAGATGGCCCTGGCCCCATCTCTGCCTCCGATGCAAAGCCCTCATCCGGGCCTTCCCCAGACTCCAGGACTGGTCCATGTTCCTCCCCAGCCTCCTCACTGTCCGACTCAGCTGCCAGCTCCGCAGACTGCTGGAGGACCACAATGGACAGATGGACAAATGGATGGATAGATAGATGGATCAATCAATTGATCAATCGATCGATCGATGGATGGATAGTTGGGAAATAAGTAGGCAGGCATAGCTGGTTAGTTAGAGTGAGAGAGAGAGAGACAGACAGACAGACACAAACATACAAGAGGGGGAGAGAGAGAGAGAGAGGGAGAGGGAGAGGGAGAGGGAGAGGGAGAGGGAGACTAAGAAAGAGACATGCCAGATGTAGTGTTTAAATCCACAAGGGGCCAGGGCCAGATCTTTCCAGACTGAGCTTCTGCTTAGATATCCGTCTTCTTTTTACATGTTTTTTTATTATTTTTTTACCCCCTCAAGCTCTTTCCATCCTATTAAACGGACAAAATTGTGAATTTTCTTCAGGTATTATATCAAAACATTGGGCTGAGCTCACTTCACACCTGTTTTCGGCCTACTGTGCAATCAATATTTCTTCCAACCGACTAAGTAAATGCAGCCGGGCTTGCAAAGATCCATGCTGAGAACGGGAGGGAAGCCATGTGGCATCGCCTAATCAGCATCAGATATAGGCCGCTGGGGAGCCGGGGGAGGGGGGAGTCTTGATTATTTTCAGCCTTTTTGTTATCAAACCCAGGATTCACTTTGGACTGGAAGGACAGAGTCGAAGCTGCAAAGCCGTTTAATCTGATTTTGGGGGTGGGAGGGAGGGATATTGAAAGAGGTGAAGGGGGGGTAGGGGAAAGGGAGGTTGGACTTTGCAAGATAGATAGATAGATAGATAGATAGATAGATAGATAGATAGATAGATAGATAGATAGATAGATAGATAGATAGATACATAGATAGATAGATAGATAGATAGATAGATAGATAGATAGATAGATAGATAGATAGATAGATAGATAGATAGATAGATAGATAGCAAAATAAATTTTTTGTTAAGTCCCAGGATGAAAGAAAGTCCAGATTCAAATAAAATGCAGATCCACTAAAGCAGGGGTCTCCAACCTTGGCAACTTTAAGCCTTGGCGGACTTCAACTCCCAGAATTCAGCCAGCTGGCTGGGGAATTCTGGGAGTTGAAGTCCGCCAAGGCTTAAAGCTGCCAAGGTTGGAGACCCCTGTTGTTGTTGTTAGTTGCAAAGTCGTGTCCGACCCACCGCGACCCCATGGACAACATTTCTCCAGGCTTTCCTGTCCTCTACCATCCTCTGGAGTCCATTTAAGCTGATCCTGACTGCTTCAGTGACTCCATCCAGCCACCTCATTCTCTGTCGTCCCGTTCTTCTTGCCCTCAATCTTTCCCAGCATTAGGCTCTTCTCCAGTGAGTCCTTCTTTCTCATTAGGTGGCCAAAGTATTTCAATTTCATCTTCAGGATCTGGCATTCTAAAAAGCAGTCAGGGTTGATCTCCTCTAGAACTGACTGGATGGATCGCCTTGCAGTCCAAGGGACTCGCAGGAGTCTTCTCCAGCACCAGAGTTCAAAGGCCTCCATTCTTTGGCGCTCAGCCTTTCTTATGGTCCAACCTTCACAGCCATACATTGCAACTGGGAAAACCATAGCTTTGACTATACACACTTTTGTTGGCAGGGTGATGTCTCTGCTTTTTAGTACGCTGTCTAGATTTGCCATAGCTTTCCTCCCCAGGAACAAGCGTCTTTTAATTTCTTGGTTGCAGTCCCATCTGCGGTAATCTTGGAGCCCAGGAAAATAAAATCTGTCACTACCTCCATTTCTTCCCCATCTATCTGCCAGGAGACCCCTGTACTAAAGCATATTTACTTATACTGATCTTTTGTGAATCGCAAACCAGGGATCCATCCCAATGTTAATACTACAGCATAAGGATGAGGCAGCAATGATGATTGTTTATAGTACAGGCCAAGCATAGGGTGGGTTGAGCATATGAGGAAGGCTTATGGGCTAAGCAGGGTATCTATCTTTGGCTGGAGCTGATGATTTCCTGCCCTACAGGAAAGTGTTGATTTGCAATCTTGCTTTTTTGAATCAGAATATGAGGTGTCCTTGGTGCTCTCTGAGCTGGGTGGTTTTCTTGCAGACGTTTCATGACCCAACTAGGGAACCTCATCAGTAATAGAAGGGAGGAGGAGGAGGAGATGGGACAACAGTGAGGTCCTTGGTGCTCTCTGAGCTGGGTGGTTTTCTTGCAGATGTTTCATGACCCAACTAGGGAACATCATCAGTAGGTTTGCTCTCTGTTTATATAGATGCAAACCTCACTCCCTTCTAGCACTGATGATGTTCCCTAGTTGGGTCAGGAAATGTCTACAAGAAAACCACCAAGCTCAGAGAGCGCCAAGGTCCCCACAGTTCAACCCTGAGCTACAAATATTCTACTTTATTGGAATATTGGAATACGTCTTTATGGGTTGATTCTGTTTGATCGAGCGATTCTAGAAATGGAGTGAATAAATAAATGTTTTGGTTCTTTGCTCTAGTGTAGCTGCTATTTGGGAATGATGAAAGAAAAGAGAAATGTTAAGAAAAAACAAGGAGTGAGTAAAAAGGTTTTTCTGCTTGGCTAGCACTATCTTTCTTTTCAGACGGATTAAAAACATCCAAATTGCATTTTTTTCCCCAAAAACTCCAAAATAGCTGTTTATTTTCTAATCACCCATTCATCTTAAATTAATATTAAATAATCTCACTGTAATTATTTTACCTCTTTCGATTATCTTTCGCCAGGCTAGGAATATTTCAGTGATGTTTGGGTAAATCCCTAAAAGACCAGACTGGGGACCAGTCCAAAGAACTGATAGGTAATTATAAAATGAAAGACAAACTAATTTACTAGTACTATAATTAGCAGATCAGATACAGATTTATTTCAATTGTTTGTTTGTTTTAAAAAAACAAAAACAAAAAATAAACCGGAGTACTGCAGAAGAAGTACTCCATTGTCCTTTGTTATATTTGGAGTAACAACACTATTTGAACTTTCAATCAATAATAGAACATCGTGTAATTAGTGTTTGCAGATGGTAAGAATATTTTCCCCTTAAAATCCTAAAAGATGTGGAACTGCCATGGCAACATTATCGTTACTTTTCAATAAAAATAGCCGCATTTAAATAAGTATTCTTCCTAAAATTCTATTTTTGTTCAGAACATCCCAAGCCCCTCTGCCTCCCACTTGTCTTCACTGTATGGCAAATAATGTATTTATGCATTCTAATAATAAGAAAGGAGAGGGGGGGAAAGGGGGAGGAACAGGAGGAGGAGGAGGAGGAGGAGGAGATAATTAGGTGAATCACTCAGTACAAACAGAGGCATAATAAAATTTGGGGTTTCTCAATTAATATAGTTTCTGTGTCCACTCGCAAAACATCCCTGGCCTGCCCAGGGCAGAGGGGAAACTGGCGAAACTGCACAGCAGCAAAAAAACAGCTGCACATTCCACGCTTATCTCCTTCAATGCTGTATCCCAGGGATACCTGCAGCAGTCGAAGGGGAGCGATCTCTACAACCCGTGAAATTGCTCCGTTGGCAAATGTGATTGATGACACACCCTGGGGGGAGGGGGGAAAAACAGGGTCATAATTGGTGCGTACATTAAGTAGTGTCAGAACTGACTTCACCTGGGAACATGCTGACATGAAGCTCTTAATAAATACCTGGATTTCTTTTGAAGCTTGGCTTGAGACTCATGATTTAATTAAGGCATTCGTCGGAACTCTGACATTCTGTCATTCAGAAACCAAGTCATTTCAATGGATAGAAATTAAGTTTGATTCTCTGTGGCATAAATAAAATTAATATCTACTCTAGCAAGACCATATTTAAAGTTTGGGAAAGCTGGCAGCAATCCTTACCTTCTCTTGTCCTATTCCTGAATCGTTTATCTTGTTAATTATAATGATTTTTTTTCCCCTCCAACAGAAGACATGGGAAGATTTTACTGAATTAGAAATATGATTATTTACAGAGACTCCATTCAGAATAATAACAACAACAGAATAACACAGTTGGAAAGGGACATTTGGAAGTCTTCTAGCCCGAGCAGCAGAGCCTATACAAGTTTCAAATTAATTAATTTAATTGTTCCTTTATAAACTTTCTAAATCAGGGGTCTCCAATCTGGGCCACTTTAAGACTTGTGGACTTCAACTCCCAGAGTTCCAGAGATTATGGGAGTTGAAGTCCACAAGTCTTAAAGTGGCCCAGGTTGGAGACCCCTGTTCTAAATAATTCATGCCATTAACAATATCTGAAAAATGAGTTATGTGTGCTGCATTTTAAATGATTAAATGAACATTCAATGTTTTTTTTGTTTTTTGTTTTTACAATTCATATATTAAATGGCAGCATTCTGGATAGTTTGGAAAGGAAATTTGATGAGTGTCATTAAAAGGCTTTTAAGGCAACTGGACTCCTTTTTATATCTGTTTCAAAAAGTTAGCAAAAATTGACCATGAAAAGCAATCTGTAAATAGCATAAACTTGGTAGAAATTATATTGTATCAATTGTAACCTTTCTACATTGTAACTAGCGAGATTACAAGAAAATTGGCATATATGATTACTTTTGGCGACAAACTCCAATCGGTCCTTTCAGTGAAAAGGTTATGAAGGAAAAAAAAAACGGGGAAAATCGGTCTTTTTACAAGAAATCATTTTGAATGGTAGGTAATCCATCAATTTACAACAGTTCGTTTAGTGACCGTTCAAAGTTACGACGGCAGTGCAAAAAGTGACTTAGGATTGTTTGATACCCAATTAGGTGGCTAAGACACTGAGCTTGTCAATCAGAAAGGTCGGCAGTTCAAATCCCGAGGACAAGGTCTCCTGCGTGAGCAGGGGGTTGGGCTAGATGACCTCCAAGGTCCCTTCCAACTCTGTTACTGTTCAAGACTGTTTTTCACACTTATGACCCATTGCAGCATCCCCCCCACCCCCATGGTCCTGTGATTTACATTCAGAGGCTTGACAACTGACTCCTATTTATGACGGTCGCGGTGTCCCGGAGTATCATGATCCCCTTTTTGCGACCTTGTGACAAGCAAAGTCAATGTGGCCTCTGGTGGCTCAGACTGCTAAGACAGTCTGTTATTAACAGCAGCTGCTTGCAATTACTGCAGGTTCAAGTCCCACCAGGCCCAAGGTTGACTCAGCCTTCCATCCTTTATAAGGTAGGTAAAATGAGGACCCAGATTGTTGGGGGCAATGAGTTGACTTCGTATATAAATATACAAATGGATGAAGACTATTGCTTGACATAGTGTAAGCCGCCCTGAGTCTTCGGAGAAGGGCGGGATATAAATGCAAATTTAAAAAAAAAATGTAGGGGAGCCAGATTCACTTAACAACCATGTGGCTAACTGTGTGACAATAGGAGAAGGTAGTAGGAAAGTAGTAGATGAGAAAGATGAAAAGGATAATATCAATACCGCCGTACTACATGGGTAGATACCTTAGTCCAGGGGTGTCAAACCAGATCCAGCCTGCGGGGTGCTTACATCTGGTCTATGGGGCCAGTCTGGAAACAGCAACTAGACTGGCCCGCGATGCCTCTCCAAGCAAAAAAATGGAGCCCAGAGGGTCGTATGTGGTCTCTGCACCCCGTCTTCGGCCACGACTGCCTCCTGCAGCACTCTGCCAGCGGTGCATGTGGGTGGGGTGGGGGTGGGGGCAATGGGTCAGTTTATGGACAACGGGTACGAAATACATCTCCAATAATCTTCATCAGATGTCTGAAGGAAGAGGCCGCCTGATCTGATGGAGCACAGTCCCTGCAGCGTCCACAGACAAGAACATGATCTGCCCATCATCTGCACGTCCTCCCTCCCTCGTCTTCAAAAGTAACCGCTAAGTATCTACGGGTCATTAGTGCTCTGCCTTTAGGGTATTATAGACTTTCACCAACGAATGGATGAACTCTCTCTCTCTCTCTCTAAATGGAATGAATCCTAAATGAGTCTTCGGAAGAGCAAGCATTTTGTTTGCTTTAGTGCCATTTACCCCTTTCGCGCTGCCACGGGCTCCCGATTTGCCTAAATGTCTAAATCATGCTTATGCAGCTAGGACTACAGTCGAGTTAGCCATCTGGCTGGCTGGCTCATTAGTTAAGAAATGACCCTGCGCATAAAAAACAGCTGGGTCATTCCAGGCTAATGAGCCTGCAAGTTTTATTGTCTGTGGTGGATGCTTGTTGATTACTTTGATAAAAGTCTACTAATACCGGTGGCGCGTAAGAGACCGGGAAGTAGGGGGGGGGGCGGGGGAAGACAACTTCGCCGTGAATTTTACCAGATATTATATATTGTCAACAGCTACAACCTTTATCGGTAACAGAGCGCCAATCACTTTGAGGCCAGAAGCTTATATAAGAGTTTCAATTTCTTGCAACCGAAACTCACCCCACCCCGCCACCCGCTTCCCCTCCAGGGTTTCAAAAGTTGAACTTAAGGGGAAGCAGATCCCCAAGGAAAGATAATTCAGTCCAAAGAGTTTAGGACTTTAGTTAAAAGGCTCTATTTTGATTGGTGGGGAGGGGGAGGATTGGTTATTTGTTTGTTTACAGCCAAAAGGCACAAGTAATGATTTACAAATATAATAAAAAGTCTGGCATGAGATAAAACAAATAAGCCATTTGATAAAATTGCATAACATCTCAGTTTATTGATGTGTTGATAAAACCTTATTTTTACAGACATAGTTAAAAATCTGGTTGTTTCTTCTGTGATTTTAACGAGTTTCATCTAGTGGTTAAGGTACTGGGCTAGACAGCGGGAGACTGTGAGTTCTAGTCCTGCCTTAGGGATGAAAGCCGCCTGGGTGACTTTGGGCCAATCACCAGGAGACAGTGAATTCTAGTCCTGCCATAGGCATGAAATCCTGATGAGTGACTTTGGACCAATCACCAGGAGACAGTGAGTACTAGTCCTGCCATAGGCATGAGATCCTGATGAGTGACTTTGGGCCAATCACCAGGAAATGGTGAGTTCTAGTCACGCCTTAGGCACGAAAACCTGATGAGTGACTTTGGGCCAATCACCAGGAGACAGTGAGTTCTAGTCCTGCCATAGGCATGAGATCCTGATGAGTGACTTTGGGCCAATCACCAGGAAATGGTGAGTTCTAGTCACGCCTTAGGCACGAAACCAGCTAGGTGTCCTTGTGCCTCTCTCCCTCCCTCCCCGCTCCCCCTCCTCTCTCTCTTTTTTTTTTCTCTCTCTCAGCCCAACCCAACTCACAGGGCTATTGTGGAGAAAATAGGAGGAGGAAGGTATGTTGGATACAGTGGTGGGCTACAACTGGTTTAACAACTGGTTCTGTGAGCATGAATGTGTGCCTAACGCGCTTGCGTTTAGCGTTCAAAATACAGCAATTTGAAGCTCAGCCGCTTACTTTCTAAGGCAGCCCTGGTCAGTAGAACAGTGGAGGCGCGGAAATCAGCTGTACCGCGTGAATCAGCTGTGTGTTGAAAGAAGGAGATATAGGACAGGATAGGGCGAGGATGGGTGGGCAGGGCCAGCTGATTATCGGAACTACCGGTTCGCCTGAACCGGTCCAAACCAGCAGCAGCCCACCACTGGTTGGATATGAGTAATTTGTAAAAATAATAAAGAGAGGATACAAATATAGAATTTTCATCCACAAATAACATGCTACCATACTTACTGTAGATGTTTCTCTTCCCGGTTTTGATTTTAAAATAGGCCTCCTTTGGATATGAGTTAAGCCTGAAACTGATGCAAAATGATTTGGACATCTTATCATACAAAAAAAACAAAACCAAAAACATTTGAGCTAACTGGAATATCTCGACATGTTTGTTAAAAGCTATCTCCCTTTGCCATATGGGTATTAGTAAAGCTGGAGTTACTATTGTAGCCTCTTTATCGCTAAGATAGCAAAAAAAGACAAGACGATGCCAACGGTCCGTTCCTACTTTCATACCAGATATTTTTAAATTAAAATACTGGCAAACGGTTGAAATAAGTACTTGAGAGGATACTGCCTCTGGTTCAGGTGCAAACAGTTCTGATCATAAGAGATTTGTGGGATAGGCAACCTGTGATCAGCCCCATGGAAGTAGTGTGGGAATTGACTGTCTGCAGCACTAACTCTTTCACATGGATTACTGGTATGTAGCCGACAGTTGCCACGTATGTGGCCCGCGTCTTGTCACGTGAATGGAGGAAAGGGCAATAGAGCATTTGCTAGCAACCTACAAAGATCCCTCACACGTATTGTTATCAGGCAGATGACGTTGAGTTCAGGGGTGGGTATTCCAAAAATTTAGCAAGGGGTTCTCTGCCCGGTTCTGGGTGGGCATGGCCATGGTGGGCGTGGCCTAGTCAGCCTCCTGCACCATGGCGGAGGGGGAGTTCTTGCCCTCCCAGGGCTCTGGAGGCTTTCCTCGAGCCTCTAGGAGGGTGAAAACAGCCTCCACAGGCTCCGGAGGACCTCTGGAGGCCAGAAACGGGCCCTAACTTCCATTAGGCCCATTTTCTGTCCTCCCCAAGCCCCTGCGCATGCCCTGCACTTATGTGCATACAAAACAGGCTGCGTGGGACTCCTGGAAAGGGAGGGGAGGGGTGGGCGGGTCCAGCCAGGAGTGGGATTTGGGGGTTCTCCGAACTGCACAGAATCTTAGCTAGAGGTTCTCTCGAACCCCTGTGAACCCCCAGCAGCCCCACCCCTCCCTACATGGGTTACATAATTTGCACTGGATGTCTATGGAGATTCTCAATCATCCAGGTCATGGTTGTCCCAAAGACTATAATTGCACTCAACAATGAACTAAAACAGGGGTCTCCAACCTTGGCAACTTTAAGCCTGGAGGACTTCAACTCCCAGAATTCTGGGAGTTGAAGTCCTCCAGGCTTAAAGTTGCCAAGGTTGGAGACCCTTCAACTAAAGGGCCACCATCAGTGAGCTCTTGGACAGCATGACTTGTGTGGATACTTGAGTGGTTTTAGGGGTGGGGGATTTTGGGTGGGTGGGAGTGTGTCTGGGGATTGTCATGTGAGTTGGGTCTCATCTCTGGGTGTTATGTGAATTTCGTTGTATGGGTATACTGTGTATGCACGTACAATGACAATAAACTTTATTACTGTTATTATAGATACTATCTTGGGTCTTTCTCTTGAAAACGTTTCATTTCTCATCCAAAGTATGAAAAACGGCTATAAATCACAATTTTTTTCAGTGCTGTTGTGACTTCAAATGGTCCCTAAACGAACCGCTGTAAGTCAAGGGCTACCTAAATCAAACCATAGAAAATATTTCTACCAAACTTATCCAATAAGTTCGAAAATGTTGAAATCAAAGCTCAATGGAGGAAGAAACATTAAAATAATCAATTCCTACATAGTTCCTGCTATTTGTTTATACAGCAGAGATAGCGCATCGAACCCAGCTGGAACTTGGATCAGAAGACAAGGAAACTAATGGTTAATGTACCATGTTTTGCTCCCTCCCCAAAATGGTATTGATCCGCTGTATTTGCCAAGAGTTGAGGGGATAGAATAGGGGTGTCAAACTCAATTTCATTGAGGGGTGCATCAGGGTTGTGTTTGATCATGGGGGCCCAGGGTGGGTGTGGCCACAGTGGGTGTGGCCTGCTTGACGTCACTCATCAAGGCTCCGTTTTTGGCTGCGAGACGGCCTCCTGCAGCCCTCTGCTACTGAAAAGAGAGCCCGGACTCCAGGAGCTGCAGGAAGCCATTGTCGCTGAAAACAGCAGAGGGCTGCAAGAGGCCAACGCAGCCAAAAACGGAGCCCAGGAAGGCCATATGAGACCTCCCCAAACTCCGTTTTTGCTGGCAGAAAACTGCAGGAGGCCATCACGTCTGAAATTGGAGCCCAGGAGGGTGGCACATGGCCCTCCCGAACTCCGTTTTTGCTGGAAGAGGCACCACAGGCCGGTCCTTCGGTGTTTCCAAGGCAGGCCCGTGGGCCAGACCTAAGCACTCTACGGGTTGCATCCAGCCCGCGGGCCCGGAGTTTGACACCCCTGGGCTAGAATATTTGTACAAGTGAAACAAACTGCAGAGGAAGAAAAGGCATGGCCTGAATTAAGAAAAGTCAAGAATCCTTGTTGAAAGAAGTCAAACTAGGAAAGCTTTTGTAAATAACCAAAGTGAAGGCTGAATATAGAGACGAAACGATTGAATACCAATTTGTTAATTGGAAGAACGAGCCAAGGCATGGTCAATACCTGAAGACTATAGAAGGAAAGGCCAATAAAAATCCCGCATGGAACTGGTTAAGATCAGGAGAGAAAATTAAGACTTTATTTTTAGCGGTTCACCGAACAACCTTTGCCAATTAATTGGATGCAGGTGAATATTCAACATGGAACAAACAGCTGCAAATGTCACCTTTATAGTGGGGGGAAAAAAGGAAGAAACGGGTTGACCGTTCGATCAGCGGCTGCAGCAAAATACAAACTGCCCTACAAACAGCATCGTGACCGAATTGCCAAAATTCTTTGGAAACCTTGCCAGAGGTTTGGATTTGAATGTAGTAAAAACTAGTGGGAAGCAGTGGATGGAAATTCGTCCAAGAGAGATCCAACTCAGAAGCCAGGAGATTTTTTTTCCTAACAGCGGGAACAATTAATCCATTGCCTCCTAGGGTGGTGCGTGCTCTATGGCTGGAGCTTTGCAACATTAGACTAGATAATCATTGAACTGGGATGGTATAAGGCTCCTGCCGTAAGCAGGGAATTGACTAGAAAACCTCCAAGGTCCCTTACAGCCCTATGATTCTACGATTCTGTGATTCTAATTGAAAAAATAATTATGAAATACCAGGATTTGCGGGTATGTATTTTAGAGACTACCCTAATAATGTTTAGGTTTTTAGTTAGGAGGTTTCTAAGTCATACTTTACATAATCAAAGTGTAGAGTAAAATAGAGTAGAGTAGAGTTGGGGGGGGGGGTCAATTGTGGTCGTAAGTTGAGGACTACCTATATAACATAATGACCAGCTTGGATTTTGTCCATATCCGTTTCCTGAGATTCCCAGGTTTTAATATAAAATGATTACATCAAATTCACCATTACTTTACCTGTCAGGTCTGATTTAATTCCGTCAATCCTTGCAATTCCTCACCTGAGACACGCAGGCATTAATGTCTGTGGCTAATTCTTCCTTCTCTACTGATTCCGCATAGCCTTAAAGGCCCAATTAAAATCTAATGTTATCTGATCCCTGAATTCAGAGTGCTCTTTAACGATGGATCTGACACAGGGGTGGGCTCAGTGGTGGGATTCAAGTAATTTAACAACCGGTTCTCTGCCCTAATGATTTCTTCCAACAACCAGTTTGCCAAACTGCTCAGAAAGTTAACAACCGGTTCTCCCGAAGTGGTGCGAACTGGCTCAATCCCACCATTGGGTGGGTTTCAAAAATTTTAGCAAGGAGTTCTCTGCCTGGTTGCTAGGCGGGCATGGCCATGATGGGTGTGGCCTAGTTGGTATCTGGACCATGGTGGGGGGCGTTTTTGCCACACACCCCGGACTCCAGAGGCTTTACTCAAGACTCCAGTAGAGTGAAAACAGCCTCCCCAGGCTCTGGAGGCCCTCTGGAGGCTGTTTCTGGCCTTCCTGAACTTCCGGTAGGCCTGTTTTTCGCCCTTCTCAAGCCTCTGCGCACGCCCTGCACTTACCTGCATCCAATATAGGCTGCGTGGGGTCTCCTGGGAGGGGCAGGGTGGGCAGGGCCAGCCAGGAGTGGGATTTGGGGGTTTTCAGAACTGCACAGAATCTTAGCTAGAGGTTCTCCCGAACCCCTGCGAACCCCCAGCAACCCACCCCTGATCTGACAGCCTTGCAGACACATTAGCATGCTGTTGTGTCTGCGCCCCCCAAGCCGGGCCTCCTGCCAGAAAGTGACTTGGAAAGTGAGGGGGAAGGGCCGTCAGGACTTACCTCGCGAGCACCGGCTTCCCTGGCTCAGCTCCAGGAGCCAGAGGCAGACCAGGTGGAAGAGATAACAAGGCCTCCGTCCCCTGACTCTTCCTACACCCCAGGACACACCTCCAGACCCAGCTGATGGCAATCAGGCCTGGCTGGACCCTAGGTTTCGTAGGCAGGAGAGGCAGGAACAACAGAAGCAGGGGTGGGGCAGGCCTAGAAAGTGCTGAGTCATGGAGCCACACCCCACAGGATATAAAGGCTCTTGCTGCTGTGCCTCTTCGTAGCAAGCAAATTAACTGCTTAACTAAGAGCTGAAGTACTGTTTGTTACTGGGTGTCGAAGGAGATAACAGACAACACTTGGCAGATGCTCGCTATTTTGCTGCCAGAGCTGATAGTGCCGGCTAATTAAGCCATCGCTCGGATGGAGGCGAAGGGGGACAGAACACATGTGTTGTGTTCCAAGGGGTTCTGTCGTGTCCCACTCCTCCGCTGACGGCTGGGTCCGGGAAATCCGAATCAGGCTTGCCTCTGCAGCTCTGCCCAAAGTCCTAGCAAAATCCTCAGAGCAGGCAGGAGACCAGTAAGTGACTTCAGCAAGATAAGTTTGACTTTTGCCTGACTCAGAGACTGCCAGAAAGTAGCTCCTTTATATAGGCCATGGGGTGTGGCTCCATGACTCAGCACTCATTAAGGCCTGCCCTCCTTCCTCTGTTGCCTCCGCCTCTCCAATCTTCTGATGCGAGGGTCACTCCAATCAGCTGTTCTTGGGAGTAAACCCTCCTCAGGCTCACCTGCTGTGGAGGAGGGGGAGGGGTCTAGCTGCTCCGTTTGCCTGGGCATGGAGTCAGGGCTGGGGCAGGGAGATGCTCCTTCTTCTGCAGTTTGTGTGGGCATGGAGCCAGGACTTGGGCCGGAAGGCATACATTCCTCAGTGTTGGGGAGCAGGTAAGAAGGCCCCGGCTGCTCTGAGGGCGGGCAAGACACAACAGGTTCTTCTTTCCTTTTCTTTATTTTAAAACAACAACAACCACCACCAAGAAGGTGCCTTTTGCACACCACAAAAATGTTGGGTAGCTTATAGTGTAGAACTTTTATCACAGCCAATTGTCTCGGTTCACTTCTTTACCACTTAAAGATCCTTGAAGGTCAGAATCTCCTTACAGGTAGTCCTCAACTTACGACCACAACCGAGCACCACATTTCTGTTGTTAAGTGAGACATTTCTTCAGTGAGTTGTGCCCCACTTTACGAGTTTTCCTGCCACAGCTGTTTAGTGAATCACCGCACTTGGTAAGTTAGGAACCCGGTGGCTTCCCCCATTGACTTTGCTTCTCAGAAGGTCGCAAAAGGGGATCATATGACCGTGAGACACAGCAGCGGTCGTAAGTATGAATCAGTTGCCAAGCGTCTGAATTTTGATCAATGTAACTCATATTTATGACAATTGCGGTGTCATAAGTTCACGTGATCTCCTCTTCTAAAATCAATGGGGAAGCCAGATTCACTTAACAGCCGTGTTACTAACCTAACAACATCAGCGATTCACTTAACAACTGAGGCAGGAAAGGTCATAAAATAGGGCAAAACTCGTTCAACAAATGTCTCAACAGAAATTTGGGGCTCAAAACCTGAATTATTTTTGTCGGGAAAAATATTGCAAATATATTGGATTTTACATGCACTAAGTACAGCTAGAGTTGTATTTGCACAACAGTGAAAAAGTGAAGAAATCGTGACAGATGAAAACGTAATTAAAAAAAAATATTAGAATGAGCAGAAATGGATAGATTAACAATGGCAATTAAGGAAAAAGAGGAAACTGAATATTTTTTGACATGGGACTTGTTTTATCAATGGTTGGCTAATAAAAACAGAAGTTAGAAATATGGAAATGTAAGAAAGAAATGCTACAAGGGAGATTTATTAAAATGAAAAAGTAAATATTATTATTATAGAATTAATATTAATATAATGAATAGTGTTGTAAAGAGTTTGATCATTATTTTTTTAAAATAACACGTACCCAGGCAACACGCTGTTCAATTGAAATTGAAACTATTAAAGCTTATAAAATAAAAAACTTTTACAAAAAAAGAAAGAAATTTGGGGCTCAATTGTGGTCGTAAGTCAAGGACTACCTGTATGCAAATACACAGACTCATTCATTCATTCATTCATTCATTCATTCATTCATTCATTCTTGACCTGTAAAATTAAATGAAGGGGAAACATTTCAGTTAGAATAGTGACACAGTACAAAGAATAGGTGGCTCAGTGGCTAAGACATTCAGCTTGTCGATCAGAAAGATCCGACAGTTCAACGGTTCAAATCCCTAGTGTAGCTCTCCTGCATGAGCAGGGGGTTGGACTAGATGACCTCCAAGGTCCCTTCCTTACTGTTACCTGTTACCTTGGCAATATTAAGGGTATGTTAGGGTCTGATGGAGGGACGCGGTGGCTCAGTGGCTAAGACGCTGAGCTTGTCGATCGAAAGGTCGGCAATTCAGCGGTTTGAATCCCTAGTGCCGCGGAACAGGGTGAGCTCCCGTGACTTGTCCCAGCTTCTGCCAACCTAGTAGTTTGAAAGCAGGTAAAAAATGCAAGTAGAAAAATAGGGACCACCTTTGGTGGGAAGGGAACAGCTTTCCGTGTGCCTTTTAGTCATGCCAGCCATTTGACCACGGAGACGTCTTCGGACAGCGCCGACTCTTCAGCTTTGAAATGGAGATGAGTACCGCCCCCTAGAGCCGGGAACCTTTACCTTAGGGTTTGATGCTGAAACTTTGTGCTTCAGAATTTGAGCGTGCATACTTAGCGTGAAATATTGTATGTGCAAACAGCTTTGCAACCTTAATCCCTAACTAGCAGCTTGAAATGAAAAACCAGGTTTCATTTACCAAAAATCACAGTTTGCAAATACATAAACATTTGCTCTCCCCAAAATAGACTGTGGGAGGTTTTCACTCTGTCAAATGTGCATTTGGGTTACTAGTGTTCTCATAACAATCTGGGGTATCTTTTATAGCCAGGATCATTTTTAGCATTATCTTAATCCTGAAGTTTATATTTTTAATGTACATATCTTGTGCATATTTACCTGCCTCCTACACCAGAAATTCGCAATGATTTCCAATGCCAAAAACGCCCTGAAGCTTAGCCTAAAAAAAAAATTCAGCAACGTGTTTTGCAGTTTTATGTTATAAAGTAAAAGAACTTGCATATTTATTTTAGGCTACAGAACTCTTTAGTGCAATGCCTTCTTTAAAAAAAAATCCTGCGCTACCTCATAAAGCTAAGGTTTGCACTTTGTTTATGATTACTAAATCTCATTTTATTACAGTTGTAGCAGAGCAGAATACAGATATTTCAAGAATGCAGAATTGTATTGTAGTATGCAACTGTGCCCTCTTCTGCCTAATGCAGGAAAAACTTTATAACTCTGTTAAATTAAATTTACACAAAAACCAAAGGAACCTTAAAAGGTGTTGTGACCCAGGTTCCCGGACTCGGACTCCTGGAGGAGGAGGATTCAGAAAGTGAGGAGGAACTGGTAAGGCCTGCTTCCCCTGGGCCCTCTCCCTCCCTGGCACCCACCCAGGAGGAGGAGGAGGGGCTTGCAAGGCCTGATTCCCCCGGGCCTTCTTCTGATTTGGCAACGCCCCAAGAACAATCTTGGCTTGATGCAAGACTGTGCAGACGTGACCAGCGCGCGCAGCAGAGGAGGCGTTGGGACAAAGTCAAAGAATGATGAGTCACGGAGTGACACCCACAGGGGCTATAAAGCAGGAGGTGGAACTTCCTGGCTTTTTGTCTTGGACAAAGCAGTGAATTTGCGCGGGCAAACTGTTTCAATGGAGGAAAGAATATATTCGTAAGTAACTCTGACCTTATCTATAATTTCCTAGTTATCTCCAGAGACTTGGCAGGCACGTGGGTAGACGTGGCCAGAACAACTCTGTGCCAGAGGAATCCAGCCTAATCCAGCCATTTATGTAAATAAATCTGAAAAGGAAGCCTTTGACTGACTTTTTGTTGGGAGTATTGGGAGAGAGGAACAGAACAAAAGGTAAAGATTCCCCTCGCACATATGTGCTAGTCGTTCCCGACTCTAGGGGGCGGTGCTCATCTCCGTTTCAAAGCCGAAGAGCCAGCGCTGTCCAAAGATGTCTCCATGGTCATGTGGCCGGCATGACTCAATGCCAAAGGCGCACGGAATGCTGTTACCTTCCCATCAAAGGTGGTCCCTACTTTTCTACTTGCATTTTTACGTGCTTTCGAACTGCTAGGTTGGCAGAAGCTGGGACAAGTCATGGGAGCTCACTCCGTTACGCGGCACTAGGGATTCAAACCGCTGAACTGCCGGTCTTTCGATCGATAAACTAAGCGTCTTAACCGCTGAGCCACCACATCCCTTAAAGGAACCTTACTCACTAGTTTTACACTGAAAAAAGGACAATGTCTCCCATTAGAGCCCTAATTAGACTCCAAGAATATCAGATATTCAAACTTCAGAACTTAGTCTGGTCCACAATAGTTACTGAAGTTAGAAACTGTCTTAATTCCAATACTAAACCAACATTATTCTGGTGCTAAAACCTGCTCCACAGGTGTCGTGCTAACCAAAGTGGCCAATGGAATAGAATAAAATGAAATAATTAATGAAATGAGCCAGGTAACAGGTAAAAATTGCTGGAATATTACAGGTAGTCCCCGGCGTATGACCAGCCCAAAATTTCTCTTTGTTAAGTGAGACCGTTGTTAAGTGAGTTTTGCCCCGTTGTACGTCTTTCTTTGCCACAGTTGTTAAGCGAATCACTGCATTTGTTAGTAACACGGTTGTTAAGTGATGTGGCCTCCCCACTGCTTTGGCTCGTCAGTAGGTCACCAGAGCGGATCCCATGACCTTGGGGGCACAGCAATGGTCATAAGTATGAGTCAGTTGCCCAGCCCTCTGAATTTTGATCACCTGATGATGGGGATGCTGTAACAGTCATTAAGTGTGAAATCCGGACATCAGCCGCTTTTTCAATGTCATTGTAACTTGGACTGGTCAATAAACGAATAACGCTTGTAAGCCGAGGACTACCTGAACTTATGTGCCCCATAAGAACCTGTGTCAAGCCATTCACAAAAAATAACTAAATGATAAAATGTGGGTCTACTAACATAATAACAGAGTTGGAAGGGACCTTGTAGGTCATCTAGTCCAGGGGTCTCCAACTTTGGCAACTTTAAGCCTGGTGGACTTCAACTATGCACAGTCACTCATGCTCTCGTTACCTCTCGCCTGGACTACTGCAATGCTCTCTACATGGGGCTCCCCTTGAAGAGCACCCGGAGACTTCAGCTAGTTCAGAACGGGCTGCACGGGTTATTGAGGGAGCGTCTCGGAGCTCCCATATAACACCTATCCTGCGCAGACTGCACTGGCTACCTGTTGTTATCCGGGTGCCCTTCAAGGTATTGGTTACCACCTTTAAAGCGCTCCATGGCTTAGGACCGGGCTATCTACGGGACCGCCTACTGCCGGCTTCTATCTCCCATCGTCCGGTACGTTCCCACAGAGAGGGACTCCTCAGGGTGCCGTCAGCCAAACAGTGTCGACTGGCGGCCCCCCCGGGGGGGGCCTTCTCTGTGGGGGGTCCGACCCTGTGGAACGAACTTCCCCTCGGACTTCGACAATTACCTGACCTTAGGACCTTTCGCCGCGAACTTAAAACTTATTTATTTCGTATGGCTGGACTAGCCTGATTTTTATTTTTATTGGATGGGTTTTTAAAATTTTGTTATTTTACGGGGGAGTACGTTTTTTAACATTTTGGGCATTTAAATTAGTTTTTTAAGGGATGTTTTTAATTATTGTGTGTATTTATATTTTATCTGCCTGTTCACCGCCCTGAGTCCTTCGGGAGAAGGGCGGTATACAAATTAAAATATTATTATTATTATTATTATTATTATTATTATTATTATTATTATTATTATTATTATTATTATTATTATTATTATTATTAACTCCCAGAATTCTGGGAGTTGAAGTCCTCCAGGCTTAAAGTTGCCAAGCTTGGAGACCCCTGATCTAGTCCAACCCCGCCCCCTCCGCCCAAGCAGGAGACCCTACACCATTTCTGACAGATGGCAGTCCGGTCTCTTCTTGAAAGCTTCCAGGGATGAAGCTCCCACAACTTCCGAAGGCAACTTCTGTTCCATGGGTGGATTGTTCAAAAAATTCCCCCTCATTTCCACGTTGAGTCTCTCCTTGATCGGTTTTCCATCCATGATGCCTTGTCTGGCCATTCGGGTGCTTTGGAAATCTGCTTTACTAACCTGCTACGTTGCCATCCAACAGCCAATCAACAGATCCCATCTTTGATGCGCGTGCCAATATCATTTAAATCCAAGCTGCAGATTCGGAGCCGCTAAAGCTAACACGCTTGGCTGCCACCGTTATTTTCTAAAAAATGTAACTGAATGAATGGTCTTCTCGGATAAAGGCCTGGTCTCCGATAAAGACCGTTCCTTGGAATACTTTTCGTTAAAAAGTTTTTAAGACGATGTTGGAGAAACCATTTGTCTGAAGTGGTGTAGGGTTTCCTGCCTGGGCAGGAGGTTGGACTCAAAGATCTCCAAGGTCTCTTCCAACTCTATTATTATTATTATCATCATCACTGTCATTATTATTATTTACTTTATTCATTAAAAATGAAACTCAGTGAGCTGAACATTCAAAAAGGCATCACAAATACCATTGACTGGTGCTGATGGTTGATACAGGTTGCTGTCAGTGTCCTAGGTATCAACCAAGTACCTTCTTAAGATAGGTGGCTCAGCAGACTAAGTCTGTCTGTTATTAACAGCAGCTGCTTGCAATTACTGCAGGTTCAAGCCCCACCAGGCCCAAGGTTGACTCAGCCTTCCATCCTCTATAAGGTAGGTAAAATGAGGACCCAGATTGTTGGGGGCAATAAGTTGACTTTGTATATAATATACAAATGGATGAAGACTATTGCTTAACACTGTGTAAGCCGCCCTGAGTCTTCGGAGAAGGGCGGGATATAAATTCAAATTTAAAAAAAAAAGATGTACGATGTTTCGAGCAGCGCAGTTTTTTGCAGGTCTGCTGGTGTTACTGCAGGAAGCTGCAATTTGTTGATGTATTTTATAAAATTCTTGGACAGGGTACCAAGTGCCCCGAAGACAATGGGTATCACTGTTACATGTTTCATCCATAGCCGTGTAGTTTCGATGGCCAGGTCGGATATTTCATGATTTTTTCCAGTTCTTTTTCCTCGACTCTCGCATCTCCTGGTACTGTGATGTCAATAAATTGTACGTTTCAGTTTTTGACAACTGTGATATCTGGCGTGTTGTATTCCAAGTGACGATCTGTCTGTTTTCGAAAGTCCCACAAGATCTTCACCTTCTCATTTTCTATAACTTTTTCCACTTTATGTTCCCATGACGACATATTATTATTATTATTATTATTATTATTATTATTATTATTATTATTATTATTATTATTATTATTATTATTATTATTATTATTATTATTATTATTTACACAAAATGACAGTATACACAGCAAATGAGATAATTATGCTGGATTTTGTATCACAGATCACTAGTCGAACACTTCCCAAGGGTTTAGGACTCCGTGATGTATCGGCGAATTATGCGAGCAGATCCCAGTAAGGTGGCCTTCTGCAGCTGACCAATGGTGATCTTGTCAGCGCCAATTGCTTTTAAGTGCTTGCCTAGGTCTTTAGGCACAGCTCCCAGTGTACCACTGGAACCACTGGAACCGAGTACCACTGGAACCACCTGCACTGGATGATGATGATGATGATGATGATGATGATGATTATATACTTTATTCATTAAACATGAAACTCAGTCAGTTGAACATTTAAAAATGTATCACAAATATCATTGACAGGCACTGATGGTTGATACGGGTTGCTGCCAGCATCCTAGATATCAACCGTGTATATTATTATTATTATTATTATTATTATTATTATTATTATTATTATTATTATTATTATTATTATTATTATTATTATTATTATTATTATTATTTACACAAAATGACAGTATACACAGCAAATGAGATAACTATGCTGGATTTCGTATCACAGATCGTTAGTCGAACACTTCCCAAGCGTTTAGGACTGCGTGATGTATTGGCGAATTATGCGAGCAGATCCCAAAGGTGATCTTGTCAGCGCCAATTGCTTTTAAGTGCTTGCCTAGGTCTTTAGGCACAGCTCCCAGTGTGCCGAGTACCACTGGAACCACCTGCACTGGTTTATGCCAGAGTCTCTTTAATTATTATTAAACTATTATTATTATTATTATTATTATTATTATTATTATTATTATTATTATTATTATTATTATTATTATAACTGCAAAATGTCTGCCTTTCTTTCTTTTTCTTTTCTTTTTTTTTTCCCTCCCTACTTTTCTCAGATTCCAAGTGATTTGTTCACAGCCATTTCCCTGGCGCTCGGGCATGAGTCACATAGCCACGCATGTCACACAACCAGCAATATTCTGAGCACTCAAACAATGGATTTTATCGACGGTGGAAAAGGACCCAGCTGTTTCCATCTCTCATGTTCAGGTCGGGTATCCTGACCGTTAAAAAGACCATTATTTAAAATGTTCGAGTTATGGGTGACAGAAACTGCCATTACGAGATATTCCAAATCCCCTATTTCGATATGGGGATGGGGGAGGGGAAATACGATCCTGAGATAGATAGGTAGATAGGTAGATAGATAGATAGATATATTCTGAGGTTTTCGCGAATATTCGTATGTAGGTTTTTGGTTATTCGGGTTTTCTCCCACGTAAAATTGGAAGTGTCTTGGCGACGTTTCGACGAAGTCTCACTCGTCATCTTCAGGCTTCAGCTTCGTGCTTCTGAGAAGCACGAAGCTGAAGCCTGAAGATGACGAGTGAGACTTCGTCGAAACATTGCCAAGACACTTCCAATTTTACGTGGGAGAAAACCCGAATAACCAAAGACCTACACACACACACACACATATATATGTATGTATGTATGTATGTATGTATGTATGTATGTATGTATGTATATCGGAGATTAGAAAGGGTGCAGTGGCATCCAGTGGTCGTGTCGGAAACTGGAACGCTCGTCGTTTCCACCGCGGAAAAGATTTCATTTGCAATAAAAAAAGCTGGATGCGCTTCGGCGGTTTCACTGAAATATGACACACTCAAAACCCACTTTTCCGCAGTTTTAATAATTAGGTACTTTGAACAAGCACTCTCTGGGGTCTTCGCAACAGCCCACAAACTTATATTATTACTCTGTCCCCAGGGTACAGGGAGATTATTTTGAAAACTTTTCTGTTTGCTGTTGTAGGTCGTGAGTAACCTCTCTCCCCCCCCCCACCCCGCAATGAAATACATCTTGAAGTATGTATTACTTAAATATTTATACTCCACCTTGCCTGATGAAAAGTTTAGGGCGGCTTAGAGAAAAGAAGAATCGTTAAACAAGCAAACCGTAAGGTTCTACTTATTTAAATAATACAAGCCCCTTTCAAGGGGAGCATTAATCTTCCAAGTAAATTATTTAAGAGCTCTGGTTTATTATCTGGTCTAGATAAGCAAAAATTCTGCTGGTTGGTAAGAGGAAGTGCATATAAACGATTGTAGACGCACTGCACTGCCTTGGGCGAAAGTGAGAGGGAGAACTTGTTGGTTTTGCCAAATGTTGGAAGCAATAAAATCCAGACAGATACCCAGGTAGTATTTATGAAGTAAGAAGGAAAGCCTGGTGCAGTTTACACATCTCCTCTCTCCTCTCCCTCCCTCTCCTCTTCTCTCTCTCTCCTCTCTTCTCCTCCTTCCCCTCCTCTCCTCTCCTCCCTCTCCCTCCCTCTCCCTCTTCTCTCCTCCCACTCCTCTCCTCCCTTCCCTTCCCTCTTTTTTCTTCTCTCCTTCTCTCCTTCCCCTCCCCTCCAACCTTCTCTCCTCTCTCCTTCCCTCTCTTTCTCCTCCCCTCTCCTTCCTTTCTTCCCTCCTCCCCTTCCCCTCCCCTCTTCCCCCTCGTCTTCTCTCTCCTGTCCTCTCCCTCTCCTTCCTTTCTTTCCTCTCTTTTCTTCCCTTCCCCTCCTGTCTCCTCTCCTTCCCTCTCCTCTTCTCCTCCCTCTCCTCTTCCTTCTCCTTCCTTCCCTCTCCTCTTTTCTTCCCTCCTCTCCTTCCCCTCCTCTCCCGTCTTCTCTCCTATCCCTTCCTCTCTCTTCTTCTCTCCTCTCCCCTTTCCCGCTCCTCTTTTCTTCTCTCCTCTCCTCTTTTTCCCTTCCCCTCTTCTCTCCCCTCCCCTCTCCTGTTCTCTATCCTCCCCTCTCCCTCTTCTCCTCCCTTCCCTTCCCTCTCCTCTTTTCTTCTCTCCTTTCCTTCCTCTTCCCTCTCTTCCTTCACGTGTTCTCTCCCACCTCAACCCTTCTTCCCTTCCCAGTTCCACCAGTCTCATCCTTCAACCTTCACAGTGCTTTGCCTTCCCTTTCTCCAGTCAGCCATTACGACCACCACCACGGCTGATGTCCATACCAGGCCAAAGCCAAGAAGACCTCTCAGGCCTGCCTTCCTCCTATTCCTCAATTCCTACTTCGTGGCGGTCTTCTCCCTGAAGGAAACCACTAGAAGGGGAAAGTAGCAACCCAAGATAAAAGGTGGCTACCACAAACCCAGTTTTAGCTCTTTAGGAGCGGATCAATTACATTTGGGAGTCTTGAATGAGATGGCAGGTGGCATCTTGGGAGTCCCTTTCAGCGATCTTCGCAAATGGAAGGAGGACACAAATGCCCACGTAAGTGTGAGACAGGACCACATTTAGCGGGCAGGGGAGAATCTGCAGGATTTCGGCTAGAGGTGGAGACAAGGCAAAGGAAAAGAACAACGCACAGGGCTTAGTTTTCTCTGAATATACATGACTATGTATTTTATGTTTATATATATATTCATGCCTCACGTATGTTCCTCCTTTTTCTGATGGGTAACCATCTTAAATCTAGGGTCTGGGAAACATAGCATACGCCAACTGGTAGACATCATTGGGTCCAGTAACTATTCAGAAGCATAGCAGAATAGTCCAGTAACTATTCAATTAGCTCAAAGTACAGCAGATCCGGATTTTGACTGGGACATTAAGGCTACTTCCTCAGTTTTGAGGTCTACAAACTACATCTGCTTCTCACGTCTGCTTTTGATCTTTTAAATGCTCTCTGGGTGGGGGATCCCCATATCTTAACCACCAGCTCCCCCACATTAATATGCAGCAATTGATATTAAGAAGAAAGAGCCTTTGTTCATGAGTGCACACACAAGCACACATCCTCATCGCCACAGTGGCGCAGTGGTAGGATTGCAGTACTGCAGTCTACTTCTGCTGACTTCCGGCTGCCTGCAATTTGGCAGTTCGAATCTCACCAGGCTCAAGGTTGACTCAGCCTTCCGTCCTTCTGAGGTGGGTAAAATGAGGACCCAAAATTGTTAGGGGTAATATGCTGACTCTGTAAACTGCTTAGAGAGGGCTGTAAATCACTGTGAAGCAGTATAGGAGTCTAAATGCTATTGTTTGAGAAGGAAGGGAGGGAGGGAGAGAGGGAGGGAAGGAGGACAGGGAAGGAAGAAAAGAAGGAAGGAAGGAGAGAAGGAAGGAATAGAAATGAGAAGGAAGGAAGGAAAGAAGGAAGGAAGGAGAGAAGGAAGGAAAAGAAATGAGAAGGGACGGAGGGAGGGAGGGAGGGAGGGAGGAAGGAAGGAAGGAAGGAAGGAAGGAAGGAAGGAAGGAAGGAAGGAAGGAAGGAAGGAAGGAAGGAAGGAAGGAAGGAAACTGTAGTGGCCCGATGGTTAGATTGCAGTATTGCGGGCTGACTTTGCCAACTGTCAGCAGTTTGATCCTGACCAGCTCAAGGTTGACTCAGCCTTCCATCCTTCCGAGGTGGGTAAAATGAGGACCCAGATTATTGGAGGCAATATGCTGACTCTGTAAACCGCTTAGAGAGGGCTGTAAAAAGCACTATGAAGCGGTATATAAGTCTATAAGGGTTATTGCTATCATCGTCTTTTAACGACCCCACAATCCCTTGCAGGGTGGAGTCTGGACAACTGAATGGAGCTGAATGTTTACTGGCCGGATGCCCTTCCTGTCACCAATTCGGTCAACAAATGAACAGGATGTAACAAATGTAAATCGAGGATTACCTGTATGTCGGACATTGTATCACGTGTTGTTTTAAATTACATGTTTTTAGGTTTATTGCTAATTGCATGTTTTTACAAAACCAAAACTATCCACTGTAGTTCTCAACGAGGTATTTTGCGTTTGGTCAACCTATCTCTTAGATTTATTTATCTCTCTACTCCTTCATCCATGTATTCCTGCAGCTGGAATAAGAAAGAGGTGGACAGTCTTTTTCAAGAGCTTTAAAAATGTCGGGATCTCACTGATCTCTTCAAACAAAGAGTTTTGACACCTGCTTCATAAAAATTTAACGACTCTGACATTTAGATGAACGGGAAATATATCGGCAAGCCGCTTCTTCCCAACCCATCAAGTTCACTGCGTTGAAAAAAAAAAGAGAGAGAGAGAGAGAGAAAGAGGAAGTGGCAATCGGAACCCCATCTGTGATTAAAAACTCCGACAGAACTTCACTGGGCTTTAGACTGAAGTAGTTAATTATTTACAAATGCTACCTTTAATAGCTTTGATTTTTCTAAGCATTCCCTGAAAAGCTAGAAATACGAGGATGGGATCCATTGATAGATGGCCCTTGTCTAAGGTACCATAACTAAATTGGACAATCCAGATGACTCAGCTACTCAAGGCTGACACCAATCACTGGAGGCAGATAGGAGACAGCGATGGATCGCTCTGGCTGTCTCATGAATAGAATTGATTGTTCCCTGACACACGGATTAACCTTGGGCCGTTCCAACTCGTCGAACTCAAGGGTTAGAAGGATGGTCCCTTCAGTTTGTCAGCAGGCAGAAGCTCAGCAAACAGTGGTTAAGTCCTGGCTTCCGCATTACATTAGAATCTAAAAGAACATTTCTACAAGATGATGTACTGTTGGTATTTAACAGCAGATTAGTTATCTAAGATGTATACAGGAGTGGCCAGAATTGTGGAAACCTTTTGGGAAATGTGTATTTTTGAGGTTTGATGGCTAATAACACCATTTTATTTATTTTTTTGAGTTTAAAGATAATCCTCTTCCACTGCTGGAATGGCCTGGGAATAGCCCAGACCTTAACCCAATTGAAAGTCTATGCAGCTGACTAAAGAAACTGGTTAGTCAGAAGCGACCCAGCAATAAAACCCAGTTCATAGAAGCAATCATTCAATCTTGGTTTCACAAAGGCTGGGCCAGCTTATCTACAACGCAAAAGACCTTCAGCCTCAGGACATAATAGGATTAGCCCTCTACCCATCTCACCACACGGCACTAGGGAAGATTGCATCACCCAGTAGGTTCAACCAAGCCTGGGACTCAAGACAACCTACAAAGTTGCCCCTGCATGGCCCTATGGGAGTCTGACAACCAGTCGGAATACATGTCCTTGCCACAGGAACCGGAAGCAAGTTCAAAGCCCAAGAGAGGGTATAAATCTATCTCACTCTCCACTCCATGTGGTCAGCTACCCAGGACTTCAAACCATGTGGTCCTGGCCACCATTAAACCATCTTTCCAAACAGTCTCCATGTTTCCAGTGTCTTTCTCCCCACTTGGAACTGAACCTAGATGGATATTTATTCCCACAAAATGCATCGAAAATTGCCTTCATAGATAAATTAAGACAATGTAAAATCTCAGGTATCTTCAGCTACTCAGGTATCTTGTGTTAGATAGTGCTTTATTGATTTTCTATAGGAACGATCAGTTATACCACATCATTTTTTAAAATCAAACTTTAAATCATATTTAGGATGTTGGAAACCTCCTGAAAGATCAGTTTGGGATTCATTATCATTTACTAAACTTGTCGAATCTTCTCCAAATTTAAGAAGTATCCCTCTGTCCCCACTCTTCGATAATATAATTATGGACTGTTTCAAAAGTTCCCTACAAACACATGTCTGAAATAGGCAAAAGGACGAATGGTAGCTTCTAAAGTGAAAATATATAATCCGCTACTGATTTCAAATATGTCATATCAATGTTGTTGAATTCGGTTCTTGGCAACAAGCTAGGAAATTGTACAAAGTGTTCTGGAGGCCTTTGTGTTGTGCCCTTCAAGACAGTAAACACCAATGCAAAACCTGGCTGAACAATCTTTTATGGTTCAGATTTAGAGATATCTTCAATACCATAAAGGGAAGTCTTTATATAGCAATGTTGATTATGCTACCAAACACTCTTGTTTTCTGTGCCTGGAAATTTTAAGCGTGGTGATATATGTTTCAAAGGTTTTGTTGTAACCACGGCCATAAAGATAGCAACTCAACAGCTGTGGAAAGCCCACGCAAGACATACTTTCCTAATAACTCACACGGCGCCCTTAACAAGCATCTATCTTTCCTGATGGATTTCACTACTTCTATTCACACATCAGCCAAGAGATTTCAACATTTGTTCCAGCAGTTAAACAAAGAAGTAAATCGTATCTCAAACTGGGATGGGGGGAGAAAATACTCTTAACACTTTACCTGAGATTTACACCTTCCAATCTGTAGCTCTATTTCAATTTTATCCCATTATTTATAATATGTGTTGTATACCAGGGGGTCCCCTAAACATGGCAACTTTTAAGACTTGTGGATCTTAACTCCCAGAATTCCCCAGCCAGCCATGCTGAATTCTGTGAGTTGAAGTCCACAAGTCTTAAAAGTTGCTATATACAACGGTGCTGCGGGATAAAATAAGTTCTTGATCTTCTGGAGGGATAATTAAATTTAAAAAATGGCGAAAGCAATGCACCTCTACTAGAGTTGTACGTATTACAGATGTATCCCCCGTTCTACTAAGGAAGTCTGGTTCATCTTCCAAAACCCAAATTTCATTGAGGACCAAACTCTGCCACAAACCTTCCATGGTTTCGCCCTTCAAAGGATTCCAAATAATGCATTCCCTACATTATTTTAATGGACCAACTTTGGAGACCACCAAGGGTAGACACCGTCAACCAAGCACGCGAGATAATGTCAACCATCCAGAGAGGAAGAGAGAAGAAAGGAAAGGCGGACAATCACTTACGTTATTCATGTATTCGGTCAGCAAATCCTGCAGGGCCTGTCTCACCGCGTTGCATTCGGCCACAATTCTCTCCCGGCGGTCGTCGCGGGTGCAAGAGGAATCGGCCATGAGGGCAGCCCCACTGATGATGCTCTCCAGTCTCTCTTCGAGGGAGGGCCGGAATCGGGCTTCGCTGAATGTCATGGGATCTAAAATGATCTTGTTCTGCCAAAAAAAATCAAAGAGAGAAAGGGGAGTTCGTAAGAGCTACGGCTGAGTAGCACAAGGGGTTTGAAAAGAGAAAATATTATTATTGTTACTGCTTATTAAACTTAGATGCTGCCCATCTCACCCAGAGTTGACTCCAGGCAGCTTACATCCATCCATCCATCCATCAAATTGATTTATTATTTATTTATTCTGTTTTTATTACAACCATTTAAAACAAGATAAAACATTAAAACAATTAAAATAATGAATATTAATACTCAAATTGACTTAAAAACTACCAAGGAAGAAATGTAAATTTATTTATTTACTTACTTACTTATTTACTTACTAACTTACTTACTTACTTACTAACTTGCTTACTTATTTTGCTGCCCAGCTACCCTACAAGGTGATTCTGGGCAGCTTACAGATTATAAAACAAGTAAAAAATAGTTAAAAGACTAAAGGCAGCAGTAAAAAATATAGCAATGAACTTTAAAAACCTAATTATTTATTTACTTCAGCCAAATGCTTTTTTTTTCCTTCAAAAAAGCAACTGGAAAAAAGTCTTGTTTCACATTCAAGAAGAGTCTTCAGTTCTCTTTTTCAGAACCAAAGAAGCTCCTTGGACGAGAAGCGAAATATCTTCAAAGAGGGGGGGGGGAAACCCAAGAAAGTCCAGTTGCCTTTTGAAAAAAAAAACACCAGTTATTTGGCTTAAGTAAATAAATAATTAGGTTTTGAAAGCACCTTTGGGTCAACCGTGACCTGGATGATTGGGAATCTCCATCGACGCTAATTTGCGTCTTGTTTATAAGACAGCGAAAAAAGTAAGGTTCTACATTTAGGCAAAAAAAAAACCAAAATGCACAGGTACAGTATATGTGGTACCTCACTCAATAGTAGTAACTGTGAGAGGGATCCTGGAGTCCTAGTGGACAACCATTTAGATAGGAGCCAGCAGTGTGCAGCAGCTGCCAAAAAAGCCAACACAGTTCTGGGCTGCATAAACAGAGGGATAGAATCAAGATCACGTGAAGTGTTAATACTACTTTATAAGGCCTTGGCAAGGCCACACTTGGAATATTGCATTCAGTTTTGGTCGCCACGATGTAAAAAAGATGCTGAGACTCTACAAAGAGTGCAGAGAAGAGCAACAAAGATGATTAGGGGACTGGAGGCTAGAACATATGAAGAACGGTTGCAGGAACTCGGTATATCTAGTTTAACAAAAAGGACTAGGGGAGACATGATAGCAGTGTTCCAATATCTCAGGGGCTGCCACAAAGAAGAGGGAGTCGGGCTGTTCTCCAAAGCACCTGAGGGTAGAACAAGAAGCAATGGGTGGAAACTGATCAAAGAAAGAAGCAACTTAGAACTAAGGAGAAATTTCCTGACAGTTAGAACAATTAATAAGTGGAGCTACTTGCCTGTAGAAGTTGCTCCAACAGTGGAAATTTTTAAGAAAATGTTGGATAACCATCTGTCTGAGATGATGTAGGGTTTCCTGCCTGGGCAGGGGGTTGGACTAGAAGGCCTCCAAGGTCCCTTCCAACTCTGTTGTTGTTATATTTGTTATATATTGCATTTCTAAGTCAACTAGAACCTGATACTTTCCGCCATATTCCTGTAACTCAGTTATGTTCCTATGTCTACAAAGACAAAAAAGATTTTAGGAAACGGTAATCCCCAATTCCTTGTTTTAGGGATACAGAATCTAAAACTTTCCAACAAAAGAATTCTGCAGCAAAGTTTTTTTTAAAAAAAGAAAGAAAGAAAGAAAGGTCAGTTACCCAGGAACCCAGCCAGCATTTAGAAAGGATTAAATCTTCGTCGGCAGCAAAGGTACATTCTCGAAACCAAATTATCAGAATTGAACGCCATTTAAAAACAGATTAGACCTGATGTTGTTGCCCCTTAATCGCATTCATCTTTAGCTTGCCATTGTGTAAGGCAACAAGAGTTATCAGTCCGCCGTTGAAGCAGCAGTGGGAAGAATGACATTATAGAGCAATAGAAAGCAATATTCGTTCTGGCGGGAAGGGAACCATTTCCTTGCTTGGCGCACTTTGGAGGTCATTTGATCATTGCATTAACGCCTCCTGCAGCCTCCTGCAATCTGATTTGAAGGGCGGGCGGTAATGCATAATGCACAATGACTTATATGCTTCTTTGCAGCATTGGTTATCTCAAAGCTGTGTTGCCAGTCGATCTTAGACTCTATGCCACTCGCAGTGGGTATCGGAAAAGCTCAAGCCCAAAACGACAGAAAGACACTAAAAAAAAGGATCTTTAATATTATAATATAATATAATATAATATAATATAATATAATATAATATAATAATATAATATAATATAATATAATATAATATAATATAATATAATATAATATAATATAATATAATATAATATAATATAATAAAATAAAATAATATAATAATATAATATAATATAATATAATATAATATAATATAATATAATATAATATAATATAATATAATATAATATAATATAATATAATATAATATAATATAATATAATACATTAACAGAGTTGGAAGGGACCTTGGAGGTCTTCTAGTCCAACCCCCTGCCCAGGCAGGAAACCCTACACCATTTCAGACAAATGGCTATCCAACATCTTCTTAAAAACTTCCAGTGTTGGAACATTTACAACGTCTGAAGGCAAGTTGTTCCACTGATAAGTGTTCTAATTGTCAGGAAATTTCTCCTTCATTCTAAATTGCGTCTCTCCTTGATTAGTTTCCCCAAATTGCTTCTTGTTTTACCCTGAGGTACTTTGGAGAAAAGCTTGACTCCCTCTTCCTTGTTTGGCAGTCCCTGAGATATTGGAACACAGCTATCATGTCTCCCCTAGTCCTTCTTTTCATCAAACTAGGCATGCCGAGTTCCTGCAACCATTCTTCATATGTTTTATCCTCCAGTCCCCTAATCATCTTTGTTGCTCTTCTCTGCACTCTTTCTAGAGTCTCAGCATCTTTTTTACATCGTGGCGACCAAAACTGGATGCAGGATTCCAAGTGTGGCCTTACCAAGGCATTATAAAGTGGTATTAACACTTCACAACTTAAGTTGTTAACACTTCACACTTCACACTTAGCAGAGGTGGTATTCGAACCGGTACGCCCCGGCTCTATGCCATTCTATTTAGGCACGTTTTTTTAGGCCAGGCACATGTGCAGAAGGCGCGCACGCAAAGCACATGCAGGGAATGCGTGGAAGGCAGGCACACACATGAAGCGAGTGTGTGCACATGCAGCGAACCAGTGGTACCATAATGAGAAACCCACTGCTGATCTTTAGATATGTTCAGTACACAGAGAGACGAACCTCTATGTATCTACAAGTAGTCCTCCACTTACGACCACAATTGAGCCCAGCATTTATGTTGCTCAGACGGTTCGTTAAGTGAGCTTTTGGCCCACTTTACGACTTTTCTTGCCGCATTTGTTAAGTGAGTCACCGTGGTTGTTAAATTAGTAACACGGTTGTTCAGCGAATCTGGTTTCCCCATTGACTTTTCCTGTCAGAAAAGTCGCAGAAGGGGGATCGTGTGACCCCAGGACGCTGCAATGTTGGAATATTATGCCATATGAACCCCTTTATGAAATTGTTTATAAAATTACTTATGTGCAAATATAAGCATGAGCAAGTTTTGAGAAATTGCTTATGTGCAAAAATATCAGCATAGGTAAGTCTGGCAAATTTTTATCATGTAAGCAGAAATCTGTTTGATGCCAAGGTTGCAAAGATGTTTGCCTGTAAATGTATCAACACCTTTGAGATAGCCACAGAACATTCCTTCTCTGATAAGGCTCACTTCACAGAGCTTCAAAAGAAATTACTCCTACACACAATTATATGAGATTTGTTAACAAGCAGAGCCAGGATGTTTCAAGATGTATTTCTGTTTGCTATGTGTAGCATGAATAGTGTAACTGTAGAACGCCTTAGACACGTGTGAGAGTGATATCCTTGTAGTCTGTGTAGATTGCTATGCAACTGTACCACGTAGGCAATAAGCAGAGAACAAAGAGCCACCTCATGGCAAAACTCCTCCCAAGAATCATGAGCTTTCTCCCAAAATCATAGGCTTGTGGATGTGCTTGCAGTCACATGTTCACATATTGCCACAATATGCATATCCAACCCAATGTGTCAATTTATGTATGGTTAATCAGGATCACATGCTTGCCTTCTGAATCTCTGTAACCCACCCCTAACAATAAAAGTTTGTCTCGAGCTAGCTCGGGGCTCGTTCACCCCGAGGAGAATTGGACTTTGTGTCTTCGTTCTCACTCCGTCCGGCGCGGGGACTGCCCGGACCCTTTCGTGGCGAGCCCGCTGGCCGCGAGAAACGCCACACTGCAAACCGTCATAAATGTCCGTCAGCTGTCAAGCGTCCAAATGTAAATCATGTGACCGGGGGGGGGGATGCTGCGTAAGTGTGAAACGTGGTCCTAGGTGACTTTTCTCAGTGCCCTCGTAACTTCAAACAGTCACTAAGTGAAGAGCTGTAAGTCAAGGACTACCTGTATTAAAGATGGCGAAAGGTAAGATAGGTATTAAAAAAAACACAAGGGGTCAGTTCCAACTTTAGAACATAGAATAACGGGGTTCTTGTCTTGGAGGTCTTCAAGTCCAGGGCCTTTTGCCTCTCCAGACTCTCCTTAAAAGCCTCCAGGGATGGAGCATCCACAACTTCTGGAGGCAAGTTGTTCCAAGGATTAATTGTTCTCACCGGCAGGAAATTTGGCCTTAGTTCTAAGTTGGATCTCTTTTTAATGATCTAACTGGTGATAGATAGATAGATAGATAGATAGATAGATAGATAGATAGATAGATAGATAGATAGATAGATAGATAGACAGACAGACAGACAGACAGACAGACAGACAGACAGACAGACAGACAGACAGACAGACACAGACAGACAGATTGATATGATTGATATGATTGATATGATATGATTAGATAGATAGATAGATAGATAGATAGATAGATAGATAGATAGACAGACAGACAGACAGACAGACAGACAGACAGACAGATTGATATGATTGATATGATTGATATGATATGATTAGATAGATAGATAGATAGATAGATAGATAGATAGATAGATAGATAGATAGATAGATAGATAGATAGATAGATAGATAGACAGACAGACAGACAGACAGACAGATTGATATGATTGGTATGATTGATATGATATGATTAGATAGATAGATAGATAGATAGATAGATAGATAGATAGATAGATAGATAGATAGACAGACAGACAGACAGACAGACAGACAGACAGACAGATTGATATGATTGATATGATTGATATGATATGATTAGATAGATAGATAGATGATAGATAGATAGATAGATAGATAGATAGATAGATAGATAGATAGATAGATAGATAGATAGATAGATAGATAGATAGGCAGCTGTGTATATTTATTTTGGATGCTTTTATTGTTTTTAAAATGCTTTTGCATTTGTTTGATGGTTTTTATTCTTTTGGAATTGTAAACTGCCCGTAGTCAATGATTGAGACAGGCAGCTGTAGAAATAATATATATATTTCTGCCCTTCTTTTGAAGGTGTCTGTGCTTTGATATGCCGGTAGATGCCCCTATATACTCAAAAGAAGGGAAGAAATTGTTTGATGCAACATCCACTAGATGTCATTACAGCACAAGAAATAATCTTTCCGAGTTCTCAAGCTCCATAGGGAGACCGCAAGCATGTGTTCACCCACTACTTCCACAACTGGGGATCCATGTGTGTGTGCGCCCACCCCACCCCTTGCTTCTGCAGTCTGGTTCCGAATGGCTCACAACCAGGTAAATGGGCTGCGGCCCAGGGGTTAGGGGCCCCCTCTTTTACCAGCTGCAAAAGTGTTCTTTCCACAGCCAGTTGTAACTTCCAAGGGTGATTAAATAGCCAGACTCAAGTCAAGGATTACCTGTATTCAATGGTGGGATTCAGCCGGTTCGAGTGAACCGGTTGTTAAATTGCTGGCTGGCTCCGCCGCTCCCCGTCCTGCCCCTTCCAGGAGTCCCCATGTGCTGTTTTGGCTCCCAGGTAAGTGCAGGGAGGCCTACTAGGCCCAAAAAGGGGCACAGAGGGTGCGGTGTCTCCCCCCATGGCCCGTTTTTGCTCCCAGGAGGCTTCAGGGAGGCCTACTGGGCCCAAAACAGGGCGCGGGGGGGCGGCGCATACCCCCCCACGGCCCATTTTTGCTCCCAGGAGGCTGTAGGGAGGCCGAGTGCTGCCTGTCATACCCCTTGCCATGCCCACCATGGCCACGCCCACCCAGCCAGTCATTAGGGCAGAGAACCGGTTATTAAATTATTTGAATCCCACCACTGCCTGTATTTAGGAAGGAGCTACAAGTAATCGGAGCAGCTACAACAAAAACAAAGAAGGCTCTGTTCTTTATTCTGTGCATTAAAACGTAAAGGTTCCCCTCGCACATATGTTCCTGACTCTAGGGGGCGGTGCTCATCTCCGTTTCAAAGCCGAAGAGCCAGCGCTGTCCGAAGACGTCTCCGTGGTCATGTGGCCGGCATGACTCAACGCCAAAGGCGCACGGAACGCTGTTACCTTCCCACCAAAGGTGGCCCCTATTTTTTCTACTTGCATTTTTACGTGCTTTCGAAACTGCTAGGTTGGCAGAAGCTGGGAGAAGTAACGGGAGCTCACCCCGTTACACGGCAGCACTAGGGATTCGAACCGCTGAGCTGCCGACTTTTCGATTAGCAAGCTTAACGTCCTAGCCCCTGAGCCACCGCGTCCCTCTATTCTGCGCATTAGGGTGTTTGTTTTGTTTTTTTGTACTGTGGACAATGGCCTGTCTTGCTGTTCCCAATTGCTCAAAGTGTAATGCCATTTCCTCTCTTAATGTTGCCCTCCGTTTTCAGCGCGGAAAACACAATTCTGCAGCTATGCAGTTGGTCTTCATTAAAGAAGGCTCTAAGAGGCACCTGCTCTGTACTCCAGTGGTGAACCTTTTATTCCCGCGGAAACTTTTGTGGACTGTTGTGCGCTAAGTGTCTCTGCAGCTTCCTCTTTAGTGCTTGTCCGGTTTGAGAGCTTTCTCTCTCTTCCTGAGTGCTTTGAACAAGCGAGGCGGCTGCTGCTGCTCTTGGCCAGATTTTTAATCCTTTTTCGAGATGACTGTTTGAGGGAGGAAGGAGCTTCATTCTTGTTGTTGTTAGTGGTTTGTTTAGAAACGAGGATTGGTACAAGGAATGACAAACCCCGGGAGGAATGAATATAGAAGATGTCCTTTATGTGGACAGTTCAAAATTAAAGTCAAGGCTATTGACTAATTTTTGATGGTAAAAATGTTACAGAATATTAAACCTCGCATACCTGATACAGACAGTCCTCGACTTCTAACAGTTCATTTAGTGACCATTAAAAGTTACAGTGGTACGGAAAAAAGTGACTTTTGACTGTTTTTTCACACTTATGACCGTTGCAGCATCCCCATGGTCATGTGATCAAAATTCAGAGGTTTGGCAACTGGTTCATACTTATGAGGGTTGCCCAAAGGGTGATCCCCTTTGGTGACCTTATGATAAACAAAGTCGCTGGAGAAGCCAAGTTTACTCAACGGTTGTGTTAGCAATTTAACACCTGCAGTGGTTCACTTAACAACTGTGGCAAGAAAGGTTGTAAAATGGGGCAAAACTCACTTAACAGCAGAAACTTTTGGCTCAATTGTGCTTGTAAGTTGAGGGATATATTTGTGTGTCTCTGTGTTATTATATATAATATAAAACCCTTCTTTTTCATGGAAAGAAAGAAGGAAGGAAGGAAGGAAGGAAGGAAGGAAGGAAGGAAGGAAGGAAGGAAGGAAGGAAGGAAGGAAGGAAGGAAGGAAGGAAGGAAGGAAGGAAGGAAGGAAAGAGACAGAGAGGAAGAAAAGGAGAAAGAAAGGAAGAGCGGGAAGGAGGGAGGGAGGGAGAGAGAGAGAAAAAAGAAAGAAAGAAAGAAAGAAAGAGAGAGAGAGAGAGAGAGAGAGAGAGAGAGAGGGAGGGAGGGAGGGAGGGAAGAAAGGAAGGAAGGAAGGAAGGAAGGAAGGAAGGAAGGAAGGGGAGGTGGAAAAGGAAGAAAGGGAGGGAAGGAGGGAGGGAGGGAGGGAGAAAAAGAAAGAAAGAAAGAAAGAAAGAAAGAAAGAAAGAAAGAAAGAAAGAAAGAAAGAGGGAGGGAGGAAGAAAAGGAGAAAGAAAGGAAGGGGGGAGGGAGAGAGAGAGAGAAAGAGAAAGAGAAGAAAAGAAAGGAAAAGAAAAAAGAAAAGAAAAGAAAGAAAGAAAAGAAGACAAGACAAAACAAGGCAAGGCAAGAAAAGAAAGAAAAAAGACAAGATGACAAGGCAAGGCAAGGCAAGGCAAGGCAAGGCAAGGCAAAACAAGGCAAGGCAAGACAAGACAAGACAAGACAAGACAAGACAAGACAAGACAAGAACAGCCAGCATGTTATCCTTCCTCTGTTGAACTTGTTATAGACACAGGGTCCAGCAGCCCAGGACGAATTGGCTGTCAAAGGCAGAGAGCATGGACTAGAGTGTACATCATCAGCCATCTGGAACAAGGCCGTCTGAGAAGGATGGGGTGAAGCACTGCATTGCTCAGCTTGCTCCAAAGAAGACCAAAAAGCTTGATTTTTCACACAGAGCCAAAAGCTTCAGTTGGAGGTTACTTCCCAGTAGGTAAGAAGTAGGCTGAGAACGTCACTCACGCCTACCCTTCCAAACCAGCAAAAAGTGAGGAGGGGGAGTTCCTCATACTGGGGGAAGTTGGAAATGATGGATCAGCCATGAGATGTTCCTATGCGGAAGGCTTCCAATCTGCAATTTTAGTATAATGGGGTCATGAATGAAAAATTATTAATTGGTGGGCTCCTTGGTGTTACTCTGGACTTGGTTGTTTCCTTCCAGATGTTTCATTACCAAACTAGATAACACCATCAGTTATCAGTGTGTTTTATGGCAGTTCTTTTCCTTCGGAGTTTCTGTCTTGACAGAGATTTCTCGGTTGACGATTCTTCAAACATTCAAAAGTTTTTGGGGATTCTCTAGTAGCGTCTTGAGGCCCCGGTCACCCTTATACATGTTAAAACTTCGTAGGTTTTCAAGCTAGTGAATGTTTAGCGCTTCCCATTAAGATAATCAATATACGTCCTCGATCGAGATCTGTTTCTGCGTTTTGTAACGTTGTGGTGACCATCAATTTATGAAATAATTTTAACTCCATACACTTGAATTAACAACTCAGAGAGCACTTTGTAGCTATTCTTTTTGAATAAAAGTGAAAGTAAACAAGATCCACATTCTTCCATATCTAATATCCTAAAAATAGCTCTTACATAAGTTTTTTTTTTTAAAAAAAACATAAATAAATCAAGAATGTTCTCTAAATCAGGGGTCTCCAATCTTGGCAACTTTAAGCCTGGCGGACTTCAACTCCCAGAATTCCATTATATTATATTATATGTTGGCTTTCTATCTGGAGTTAGACAGTGTTTCTCAACGTTGGCCACTTGAAGAGATCTGGACTTCAATTCCCAGAATTCACCACCCAGCAAGGCTGGTCGAGGGAATTCTGGGAGTTGAAGTCCACACTTCTTTAAGTTGCCACGGTTGAGAAAAACTGAACTTTAAGGGATAGATTGCAGCATCTCACATTAATCCTTTGTACTAAAACAAAAGAATTGCCACCGTAAAGGATTTATATTCAGCTCTCTAATCCAATTAGCATAATTAGATTTAATTGGGCAATCCATCCACATGACAGCTGGAATCTTAGGAAGCCAAGCTTACTATGATTCTATGGAAAAACTAGCTGAATTCCCAAACCATAAAAGTTTCTTGCTATTTTATTGGCTTCCAAATATATTATCTGAGCACCAGACATTCTGCTTGCGCCCGAAAGAGCCGGCTTAACAAAGATTTTAGCCACAGCTTCATCCCCTTTGTTTAACAAAAGATATTTGGTCACTGATGAGGAGCACATTATGCCCAGGAATATTCTGTCTAGTTTTCTCCCGCATAAAATTGGAAGTGTCTTGGCAACGTTTACAGCTTCGTGCTTCTAGGAGCAATGTGTGATCGCAGCTGTTTCTTCCTTTTAACTGCTAGTGGGGGTTTGAAATGATTGGTTGGGAGCTTGGCTGTGTTCTGATTGGGTGGAGGTGTGTTCTGATTGGTTCCTCCACCCAATCAGAACACAGCCAAGCTCCCAACCAATCAGTTCAAACCCCCACTAGCAGTTAAAAGGAAGAAACAGCTGCGATCACACATTGCTCCTAGAAGCACGAAGCTGATAACAATAGCCTGAAGATAACGAATGAGACTTCGTCGAAACGTCGCCAAGACACTTCCAATTTTACGCAGGAGAAAACCTGAATAACCAAAGACCTACATATATATATATATATATATATATATATATATATATATATATATATATATATATATATATATATATATATATATATAATGTGATCGCAGCTGTTTCTTCCTTTTAACTGCTAGTGGGGTTTGAACTGATTGGGTGGGAGCTTGGCTGTGCTCTGATTGGATGGGGTTTTCTGTGCTCTGATTGGCTGGGGTGTGTCCTGTGTTGGTGGGGGCTTGGTTGTGCTCAGTCTAGTCTGTGCTGCAGGGGGATTTGAGCTGGTGAGCTGCATAGCTGTTGTTTGGCTTTGTGGTCGTGCTACATCTTCATAGTGGGTATATATATAATATATATATATATATATATATATATATATATATTCTACTCTTTTTATTACATTATTATCAATGAATACTCTGCTTTATGTGCTTGTTTACTGAATTTAATCCTTGTCTATTATATTCTTTCTTTTCCCCAAAAAAATTCTTGTACTGCCAATTTTTTTAAAATTCTTTTGTTTTATGCTTGTTAGTCAGTGTGAAACCTCTGTGATAGAAAAAAAAGCACAGATCGCTTTTGAAAATAATATATAAGTTAAAAGAAATATTTTAGACACTATCGGTATTATTTAGGACCAAAGGTAACACGGTATTTAAAGATGTTAGATATCTAGACACGATCTCATCCTTTTTCTCTCGTTATAAAAATTGACACTTACTGTGGGGTCCTTGGTGGTCTCTGATCTCGGTTGTTTCCTTGCAGACATTTTATGACCCAACTAGGTAACATCATCAGTTTTAAAAGGGAGTTTGGGGTTTACTCTCAGTTTGGGGTTGGTGGGAATATTGTGTTCTTCTTGGTGATTCCTTGATTAGGTTGTTTACTGTTTAATTGTTTGTGTTGGTGGTCCCAACTCTAGACAAACTGAGTTGAAAGTTCCAACTCTAGAACTACTATCTCTAGAACTACCAATTCAGACAAACAATCACACAGAAAGCAATATCCCAATCAAGAGCTGAAGAAGCTTCTTGGATGAGAAGCGAAACGTCTTCAGAGAAAAACCAGAAAGTCCAGTTGCCTCTTGAAAAAAGCACCTTTGGGGCAACCATGACCTGGAGTAGAGGTCATCAACTGGTGGCCCGTGAACCACTGGTGGTCCGTGAGAAAATTTTGGTGGTCCCCAGAAAAGTTATTTGCATTTTTTATATTGCACTAAATCCGGGGTCCTCAAACTACGGCCCCTGGACTGGATACGTGCAATGAACGCTTGTGTTGCTGCAGAGAGTCTCCCCCTTCAGGGTCTTTTTGTGTGGGTTGGGGTCCACTTCAGCCTCCTGGTGTGGGGCTTTGGGCGAAGGCTGGAGGGAAGTGCTGCTGGTGGCAAAGAGCCAGAAGGCCTCGTTCTAGTGGGACTGCATCATGGCCTGGAACTGGCTGACCATCTCAGCCCGCTGAGCCTCCAGGCACCGGTACCTGGCCTGACACTCCTGCAGGTCTTCCCTCTGCTTGGAAATCCTATGCTCCTAGTCCTCAGTGAGGTACTTCTGCTGAGCCTCCTTCTTGGTCTGATCCAATTTGAACTGAGCTGTTTTGCCAACTCTTTTTCGTGGTGGCTGCTTAGCTCCAACAACTGCTTCCAGTTGGGGCCCTAAGGAGCCCAGGCAGGCAGGGGGGGAGTGGGTAGGAGGGGAGGGGTGAGTAGAGGATGGTGAGGTGCCCCTCGACTTGAGTGACATCAAGTTGGTCGTGGCCACCCAGTCATATGACTACCTAACCACACCCACCCAGCCGGTCATTAAGCAGATCATATTAGTGGTCCACGGGATTTAAAATTATGAATCTAGTGGTCCCTGAGGTCCGAAAGGTTGGGGACCCCTGACCTGGAGGATTGAGAATCTCCAAAGGCATATCCCAGTCAAGGAACCAACACAAACATTCTCACCCACGCTGACAGGAGAAACCCTCTAAACAGAGAGCAAACTTCACTCCCTACTAAACTCCGACGATGTCACCTAGTTTGGTAATGAAACGTCTGTAGCAAAAGCTCAGAGCGCGCACCAAGGACCCCGCGCAGTTCAACCGTGAGCTACAAACGTTCTCTTCCATTGAAAGTCACACTTACATCGAACTCATTCAGGGCTGCAGCAAGCTCCCCAATCCCAGTGTGGCCCTTGTTCTCGTCGGTGGGCGAGGTGGCCTGAGCTGCGTTGGAAATTCCAGCAATGGCTTCCTGGACTTGTTTGAAGACATAATCCCTGTTGGCTCTGGTGGCTGCGACGTCCGGGTGGCGGAGGAAAGCTTGTGAAGCAGTGTAGAGCATGGTTGCGTTTTTCTTCAAGGCACCACGAGCCGCAGCCATTTCATCTCTACAGTGGGGATCCTTTAGCTCCTGTTTGAAACGACAACAACAAAAAATAATGAAAACAACAACAACAGTGGCTAGCAACCTGCCTTCCATGGAGGACCTGTATACTGTATGAGTCAAAAAGAGGGCCGTGAAAATATTTACAGACCCCTCGCATCCTGGACATAAACTGTTTCAACTCCTACCCTCAAAACGACGCTATAGAGCACTGCACACCAGAACAACTAGACACAAGAACAGTTTTTTCCTGAACGCCATCACTCTGCTAAACAAATAATTCCCTCAAGACTGTCAAATTAACTATTAAGTCTGTATTACTATTCTTCTTCTCATCCTTCTTAGTACCTAACTCCTTTACTACTTATTGTCAGCGTTCCAGAAAACCCCCCAACTCCGAATAAAAACTCCAAAGCAAGCATCTTTCAAAGTTCTGTTTACTAGGATAGGTAGACTGGCATATCTGGGAAAACCCGAATCTGAGAGGTCCGGGTTTTCCCTCAGTAGATCAAAACCCCCAAAACCATCCCCTCACTCTTCAGTCGATCACGTGCTCCAATCACCAACCGTCCCATCTCAAGACAGCGCTCCGACCACTCCTTCTCCAGATGCAGGATCGGCCTGACCTTGACCAACAGGAAGAATGCTATTATGTCTATTATGTTGGCCAATAAAAAATTCTATTCTATTCTATTCTATTCTATTTACTAGAATAGGTAAACTGGCATATCCGGGAAAACCCGAATCTGAGAGGTCCGGATTTTCCCTCAGTAAATCAAAAACCCCAAAACCATCCCCTCACTCCGCAGTCGATCACGTGCTCCAATCACCAACTGTCCCATCCCAAGACAGCACTCCGGCTACTCCTTCTCCAGATGCAGGATCGGCCTGACCTTGACTGACAGGAAGAATGCTATTATGTCTAAAGACAACCCCTTTACTAAATCCCCCCCTCCTATTTTCCCACACTTGAGTAAAGTGGCAGCACGGAAGCTTCCGGCCTAATATGGCTTCCAAAACTGACACTTAATGACTATAACTTTGCTGCTTGTATCTTTATGATTTATATTGTTTTATTTAGTTTCCTAGTATGATTTATGTTGATTGCTTATTTAGTATCCTATGACTATCACTAAGTGCTGTATCTTATGATTCATGATGAATGTAATTCTTTATGTACACCAAGAGCTTATGCACTGAAGGCAAATTCTTTGTGTGTCCAATCACATAAAGAATTCCAGAATTCTAGAAAATGAAAAATAATCACACACAGAGTCTATATAATACCACTTTATAATGCCTTGGTAAGGCCACACTTGGAATATTGCATCCAGTTTTGGTCGCTACGATGTAAAAAAGATGTTGAGATTCTAGAAAGAGTGCAGAGAAGAGCAACAAAGATGATTAGGGGACTGGAGGATAAAACATATGAAGAACGGTTGCAGGAACTGGGTGTGTCTAGTTTAACAAAAAGAAGGACTAGGGGAGACATGATAGCTGTGTTCCAATATCTCAGGGGCTGCCACAAAGAAGAGGGAGTCGGGCTGTTCTCCAAAGCACCTGAGGGTAGAACAAGAAGCAATGGGTGGAAACTAATCAAGGAGAGGAGCAACTTAGAACTAAGGAGAAATTTTCTGACAGAACTATCAATAAGTGGAACAACTAACATCCTATGGCATCTCAGGACCCCTTCACAAATGGATATCTGCTTTTCTGTCTAACAGACAACAAGTGGTCAAAATTGGCAATGCTCTATCAAATCCTGTTCCTGTCAAGAGTGGCGTTCCTCAAGGTAGCGTCCTTGGACCAACACTCTTCATACTATACATTAATGATCTTTGTGACCATATCTCAAGTAATTGTGTTCTCTTTGCTGACGATGTCAAACTATTTAACACCACTGATAATACATCTATCATTCAAAAAGACCTTGATCATCTAACCGCTTGGTCTAAAACTTCGCAACTCCAAATCTCAACCAGCAAATGCTCAGTCTTACATATAGGAAAAGAGAACCCAAACACTAAGTACATACTAGATGGACATTACCTTACTGACGACCTCCATCCCGTTAAAGACCTTGGAGTTTTCATGTGAAATGATCTAAGTGCCAAAGCCCACTGCAACTACATAGCAAAAAAAGCTCTAAGAGTTGTAAACCTAATCTTGCGTAGCTTCTTTTCCAAAAACACCACACTACTAACCAGAGCATATAAAACATTTGCTAGACCAATTCTAGAATACAGCTCACCTGTTTGGAACCCTCACCATATCTCTGACATCAATACAATTGAACGTGTCCAGAAATATTTTACAAGAAGAGTTCTCCATTCCTCTGAAAACAACAAAATACCTTACCCCACCAGACTTGAAATCCTAGGCTTAGAAAGCTTGGAACTCCGTCGCCTCCGACAAGACCTAAGTTTAACTCACAGAATCATCTATTGTAATGTCCTTCCTGTTAAAGACTACTTCAGCTTTAATTGCAATAATACAAGAGCAACCAATAGATTTAAACTTAATGTCAACCGCTTTAATCTAGATTGCAGAAAATATGACTTCTGTAACAGAATCATCAGTGCTTGGAATACTTTACCTGACTCTGTGGTCTCTTCCCATAATCCTAAAAGCTTTAACCAAAAACTTTCTACTATTGACCTCACCCCATTCCTAAGAGGACCATAAGGGGCGTGCATAAGAGCACAAACGTGCCTACCGTTCCTGTCCTATTGTTTTTCTTTTCTTCTTCCTATATATATATATGCTTATACCTCCTAATATTTACTCATATATGTGTTTATATGCTATATAATCTTTTTGTATGATACCTACATATATTGTTGTGACAAAATAAATAAATAAATAAATAAATAAACTTGCCTGCAGAAGCTGTGAATGCTCCAACACTGGAAATTTTTAAGAAAATGTTGGATAGCCATTTGTCTGAAGTGGTATAGTGTTTCCTGCCTGGTCAGGGGGTTGGACTAGAAGACCTCCAAGGTCCCTTCCAACTCTGTTGTTATGTTATGTTATGTTATGTTATGTTATGTTATGTTATGTTATGTTATGTTATGTTATGTTATGTTGTGTTAATATCTATAAATCAGTGCCTCGGCAAAGAAGCCAATTGTTATCCATAAGTACAAGGGAGCCTCCAAGCCCTTCCAAACTTCTCCATCCATCATGGATGAACCAGACCTAAAAAGGTGAGTAAAGATGCTCAAAACAAATATCGCGAAAAGCAAAGGTATACGTACCACCTGGAATGAAAAAGATAAGTAATAAGGAAGGTGAGTTAATTGAGTTCCAAATCTTAAGGAATGTACAGCAAGAAAAAATGGCTCAAGAATCATTTATCTTGACTCTCTCATGGATCACTACTTCAAGATATATTTTATTGTGCCTTTTTTGGGGGGGAGGGGTCATTATGTTATAACAAAAGCCAGATTGGTCTAATGATTAAGCCCCCAAGTTAAAAAGCAGGAGACTGAGTTATAACTCAGGCAACAGACATAACTAATATTCCTTCTCCTCAGTGGTGAAATCCAATTTTTTTTACTATCGGTTCTGTGGGCGTGGCTTGGTGGGCGTGGTGTGGTGGGAGTGGCAGGGTAAGGATACTACAAAATCCCCATTCCCTCCCCACTCCTGGGGGAAGGATATTGCAAAATCTCCATTCCCGCCCCACTCTGGGGACAGCCAGAGGTGGTATTTGCCAGTTCTCCAAACCACTCAAAATTTCTGCTACCAGTTCTCAGAACTACTCAAAATTTTTACTACCGGTTCTCCAAACTATTCAAAATTTCCACTATAGGTTCTCCAAACTACTCAAAATTTCCGCTACCGGTTCTCCAGAACCTGTCAGAACCTGCTGGATCCCACCCCTGCTTCTCCTTATTTTCCACACAACAACAATCCTGCGAGGTGAACTGGGCTGAGAGAGTGTGATTGGCCCAAGGTCACCCAGCTGGCTTTCGTGCCTAAGGCAGGACTAGAACTCGCAGTCTCCTAGTTTCTGAGTCAGCACCTTCACCACTACACCAAAGTGGCTCTTTCACAGCTGACTATCAAACAGAGATTGTACTGATCTGTCTGTTAGTTCCTTCCAGCACCCAGAAGTTTTAAGAGATGTACTTTAAGAGATCCTACATAATAGGATCACAAGGAAATGTTTGTGAATCTTGCAACCTTTCCATTGAGTGAAGGTAGATGGCCTTCATGTCCCCTACTGCAATTGAGTTTCAGAGTTAAGAACCCGATGAGAGAGTTCTGTCCAGTAGTTAAGATGCATCTGCTCTCCTGGGACGTCTCCATTTCAATAATCAGGAGTATGAAGATTCAATAGAGTCACCAATGGAGAGGATAAGCTGTTTAGATCTCTATCACACACCAGTAGTCTTTCTAAACGATACTATCTGTCTGTCTGTTTCTCTCCTCTCCTCTCCTCTCCTCAACCCTCCCCTCCCTTCTCCTATCTATCTGTCTGTCTGTCTGTCTGTCTGTCTGTCTATCTATCTATCTATCTATCTATCTATCTATCTATCTATCTATCTATCTATCTATCTTTTTGTCTGTCTGTCTGTCTGTTTTATATGTCAGAGTATATTCATCAACTGGAATAAGACATGATAACAAGGTCAGCCAATGTATAGGCATAGCAACTAAGTCAGCCAATGAGGGCTGTTTGGGAGTTGAGACAGACTGGAGCCAGGGCATGTCTTAGTCTGCAGCTTCTGAGTCTGTGCAGAGAAACTGAAATTAGTCTGTTCTGCTGAAATGAAACTAACAGTTCTCTCCTGCCTTATGTTTTGCTTGTAATTGCTACTACATTGAAGAAGAATCTACATTGGTATTGTACATTTATCTTCATGCATTATTATGTATATAAAGAAGTTAACGAATCCTGTTGCGAAGGCCCGAAGGCTGAAGATGATTGATCAGACTTTATAGCACACAATGTCCAGAATCAACAGCACTTTATTGAACATCAGACAAAGCTTATATAGTTTCTCAGTTTCTCATTTCTCACCTAACATACGTGTTTCTTCATTATTGGTTAATTAATCTCCAAGGCACAATAATTGGTTAGTAATTACATCATTGGCTTTTCGTGTGAATATGTGTTTATGCTAGAAAGCAAATGCAACAGTGTTTCAGGGCTACAACTTTGTTTCATCCTGTATTCTTGTATATGCTGGGAACGCTGCTTAAATGAGGTTTGCCATCCAAGATAAGAGCGCTACCCACATTCCAAAATGCATACATGACGAACAACAAAATGTTAACCCTTCACAAACCCTTCATAATCCTACTGCATCAGTCCGCCTGTGTGTGCTTTCTGGATTTGATTTTTGATTTTTGCAACACACTCTTGACTTTGTATTGATCCAATCTCACAACAGAGATTCTGGGCAGCCTACAAAGATCCACAATTAAAACAACCCAAAAATACCCATCGTCCCCTGGGTAAATAAAACAACTACTACTACTACTACTACTACTACTACTACTACTACTACTAATAATAATAATAATAATAATAATAATAATAATAATAATAATACTAATAATAATAATACTAATAATAATAATAATAATAATAATAATTAAAAAAACCAACAGGGCTGCTTTAAGCGCATACCCAAATGTCTGGGGGAACTGAGGAAACCCTGAGTCATTCTACAGGTTATGTAGAATGCCCCTTTCTGTACGCCCACCTGTTGTCTTCTAGCAGCTACGTAGTTAAGCTTCACCATCTCCTTTCCAAATTCTTTGAAGCGGTTTGCAAGGTCTTGTTCGTTGGTGGCATTCTTCACGGCTTCTAGCGCTTCCTCTACCTGGAGAGGAAGATAGAAAGTTGAGAGTTCAGTCTACGATTTTATAATAATAATAATACTAATAATAATAATAATAATAATAATAATAATAATAATTAAAAAAACCAACAGGGCTGCTTTAAGCGCATACCCAAATGTCTGGGGGAACTGAGGAAACCCTGAGTCATTCTACAGGTTATGTAGAATGCCCCTTTCTGTACGCCCACCTGTTGTCTTCTAGCAGCTACGTAGTTAAGCTTCACCATCTCCTTTCCAAATTCTTTGAAGCGGTTTGCAAGGTCTTGTTCGTTGGTGGCATTCTTCACGGCTTCTAGCGCTTCCTCTACCTGGAGAGGAAGATAGAAAGTTGAGAGTTCAGTCTACGATTTTATAATAATAATAATAATAATAATAATAATAATAATAATAATAATAATAATAATAATAATAATAATAATAATAATAACAACAGTAACAGAGTTGGAAGGGACCTTAGAGGTCATCTAGTCCAACCCCCAGCTCACATTCAAATCTTCACTGCATTACAAGGCAGCTTCAGAAGACTGGGGTATATCTTTCAGGGCAGATACGATCATCATAGAATTACGCTATGGATATTCCCAACATGCAATTCCATTGTATGCTTTATAATTTTCAGTATCTCCATGTATCTTTGGTACCTATATCAAACTCACAATAGCGTTTGACTTACATAGTGCTTTTCAGCCCTCTCTAAGCAGTATACACAGTCAGCCTATTGCCCCCAACAATCTGAGTCCTCATTTTACCAACTTCAGAAGGGTGAAAGCAGGGGTGAAATGCTGCCGGTTCGGATCAGATTGCCCGATCCGGTAGTGATGGAGGTGGGTGGTTGGGAGAAACAGTAGCAAAAATCCCTGCCCCACCCCACCGCTAAACTGCGCAATCATCAGAGCTTTTTTTTAAAAAAAAAACTTTTAAAAGCATTTTTCTTCGGCCGAAAAAATGCTTTTAAAATAAAAAAAATGCCTCTGATGATCGTGCAGTTCAGCTGGGATCGTCCGAACCCTTTAAAAACATTTTTTCTACAACCTGTTCGGCTGAAGAGGTTGTTAAAAAAAAAAGCTTTGAAAAGGCTCCTCTGGCGATCCCAGCTGAGTTACCTGATCGCCAGAACCTTTTAAAAGCATTTTTTTACAGCCTCTTTGGCTGAAGAGGTTGTTAAAAAATGCTTTTAAAAGGTTCTGGCGATCAGGCAACTCAGCTGGGATCGTCAGAACCCTTTAAAAGTATGTTTTCTACAAGCTCTTCGGCAAAAGAGGTTGTAGAAAAAAAATGCTTTTAAAAGTAAAAAAAAAAAGTTGGCCACGCCCACCCAGTCACATTACTCACAACCACCAAGCCACGCCCACAGAACCGGTAGTCACAAATTTTACATTTCACTCCTGGACGAAAGGCTGAGTTAACCTTGAGCTAGTCAGGATCGAACTGCCAAACTGCTGGCAGTCAGCAGTCAGCAGAATTAGCATTCTAACCACTGCACCACCAAAGTGGGTCTGTTACTAAAAATGACACAAAATCTAGGACAAGGACAGGTAGTCCTTGACTTACAATGGAGCCCCAAATTTCTATTGCCATGCGAGACATGGTTGTTAAGTGAGCTTTGCCCCATTTTACAACCTTTCGTGTAACAGTTTTTAGGCAAACTTTAGAATGGTAGAGAGTTTCCTGCCTGAGCAGGGGGTTGGACTAGAAGACCTCCGAGGTCCCTTCCAACTCTGTCATACTTATGCTTATTCTAACCATTCATTGCAAAGCAATAGTGAGAAATCACTATCTCAAACACTGGGAGACTGCAAATGAATTCCAATACTCTCTCTTTTATTCATACGAACGACAGTAGTAGATATATCAGGTGGTTTCCATGTGAAAAATAAATTAAGTTTTTTTTATAGTTCTTTGAAGTATCAGCAGGAGTCCGTACCACAAAGTATATTCAAGTTATATGTTTTTTATAATATGGACATTGCAAAGACAAGTAAGCAAGACAAGCTACCTCAGCTATGCAATGGTTTCCTATCCATTTCTAGCAATGGAAACGACAACTGAAGCAGCTCAAAATAAAGTACCCGCAGGAAAATACAAACTATTATTAACCTTTAATTTTGGCATGTGTGTTTTCACCCCTTGCTTCAAATATATTTTCTCCCTAAAAAAAGATGTTAAATGACAGGCAGGCAAAACTACCTACCCAAGCTTCCGTTTCGAAAGAAAAGGAACTCTGATATTATTAATATATTAAAAAAAAGTAATGATTAACTGTCACAACAAACTATATCGCAGGGCGGATTACACAAAAGCTGGCAATAGGACAGCAATTAAAATGCCAATTGTAATCTGTTTGCAATCTGAGAGGGAAACATTGCCGAGCGTGGAAGGAACAGGGGCTCGTCTCCATTTCGTAAATTAACACAAATGCATTGCAATGAAAGTTGAAGATAAAATATTTTGAGAGCCCAGGGTCCTGGGTGCCCTGTTTCTATAAGAAGACGGTCTAAAACAGGGATCCTCAAACTTAGCAGTTTTAAGACTTGTGGACTTCAACTCCCAGAATTCTCCAGCCAGCAGAGCTTCAAACCCCAAGTTTGAAGACCTCTGATCCAGAGGAAGAAGTGGAGAATTCTGGGAGTTGAAGTCCACAAGTCTTAAAGCTGCTAAGTTTGAAGACCTCTGATCTGAAATAACATTATTCTGGGCTCCCATTTAAAGATCCACAAACCCATAATAGAAAAGGAATAAAAGTTGAATCTCCTTACTGAACCCCTAAATCTAAACAGTGTTAGATTTGGTTAGAACTTAAAATAACGTTTTTTAAATTTTTTGTTGATTTTATTACAACACAACAAAACACAAACATACATAACACAACCTAAACACATAATATGTGTTTTCTTTTTACGTCAGTTTCGTTCCACCTACTTTCTGTTTTATCTATTCCCCTTTTTTCCTCTCTTTTATTGTCTTTATCGTCCCTTTCTATCTAGTTTTATTTATTTAATATATTTTACACCTTTGTCATCTTTTTTTCTCCATCAGAACTTAGAATAACTATTGTCACTTTGAGTGTACACTAATCGGCATACATTAAAAATGGTATTTCATTGCATGCAGCTCTCGAAGGGTCACCACCTCCAATATACAGGACATGAACATGACAAAATAAATAAAAAATTATGCATATACCCACAGTATACCCAAAATTATGCATATACCCACATATATTATAAGACACAGGGAAACAAGACAGTTGTTTAGTATTAGTATTTAGTATTTAGCTTAGTATTGGTTAGTACTGGGATGGAAGCACCATGACTGTAGTCTAGAGAGGGCAGCTGAAGATCATGAAGAAGAGCCTGTCAAACCAATGGCATCTACGCAACAAGAAATGAGTTCAACTCAACTTCAAACATTGATTGTTTGTGTGTGATATGGAACAGTAAGCGACAATAGTCATGAAATTGGTCTATGGTACACGATTCCCACAATCAGAGAGATGGATAGATTTCAGTCACTTGCTGACTCCTGGCATCTTCCTGGATGGGTCCTTGCAGCTTGTTAGGCAATATTTTCAGGGAAGGGTTTGGCACTGCCTTCTTCCTGGAGCTGAGAGGGACTCATGGGTCCAAAGTCACCCAGATGGCCTCATGCCTATGGCAGGACTAGAACTCACAATCTCCTGGTTGCTAGCCTGGCGCCTTAACCACTACATTAAACAGGATCTTGCCAGGGAAAGGGAGGGAGGGAGGGAGGGAGGGAGGGAGGAAGGAAAAAATAAGTAAACAAGGGAGGGAAGGAAGGAGGAAGGAAAAATAAATAACCGAGGGAGGAAGGAAAAAATAAGTATACAAGGAAGGGAAGGGAGGAAGGGAAAATAAATAAATAAATAGGGAAGAGGGAAGGAAGGAAGGAAGGAAGGAAGGAAGGAAGGAAGGAAGGAAGGAAGGAAGGAAGGAATTTAGCCTGCCATGATGTCTTGGCAAATCAGATGCTATTTAACCTGTTGTTTTCTTGGTGCTTACGGCTATCGCTTTGCAAATTATTCAGGAATGTTTCCAGATAGCAATGACAACAAGGCCCAAAACTCCCTGGATTTTCCATTTCCCCATTTTTTTTTAAAGATGAGAACATTTTACTTCCTTCATTTTGATGCATCTTGCCCCGAGATTTCTCCAAGATTCACTAGCAAATAATAACATCAATGATGCTGAAAAACAAAATAATTTGTTAAGACACGACTGCACCCAGTAGAATTCCTGGGGAATTGGTATTTAACTATGATTTATCTTTGTGTCATGGAGGGTAGGTAATTCATTGATCACACATTGCCATTTTTCCAAATTAGCTAGCCTCCTCCTATCATTATGCCGTGGAGGCACAGTGGTTTGTATGCAGTATTGCAGGCTAACTCTGCCCACTGCCAGAAGTTCGATCCTGACCGGCTCCAGGTTGACTCAGCCTTCCATCTTTTCGAGGTCGGACAAATGAGGACCAAATTGTTGGAGGCAAGATGCATCTGGAGATCTGTAAACTCCTCAGAGACTGCTGTGAAGCACTATGAAGCGGTATGTAAGTGCTACTGCTATTATGAAGAGGACATGGTTGTCACAATTTTCCATCCCACAATGAGCAATAAGCCAGACTATGTGACCACTAAGATTTCCATGAATCTCCATGTTTTTCAAGAAGTCACATGTCATCCTTGATCTCTCCTCACATCATCCTTAGTGAAGCGTGCAAACCAGCATCTGCATTTCCTGCGTTGGATGAGGAGAGCGCATCTTTCTCCTTCTGTCCTGGCCACTTTTTACAGAGGCAGGATGGAGAGAGTTTCAACAAACTGCATCACTGTTTGGTTTCGTGGCAGCAGTGCCTCAGATAGAAAGTCCCTACAGAGAGTAGTGAGGACAGCAGAGAAGCTCAATTCCTGTTATTCAGGATACTGCTTATAAACGCTATGCGCTTACAGCTCAAAGCATCGTTAGAGACCCCCCCCACACACACACACACACTTCACGGTCTGTTTCTGTTGCTCCCCTCTGGGTTTTGAAGTATTTCTAGCAGGAGTACCAGATTCTGTAACAGCTTTGTTCTTTAGGCCATCCGTCTGGTAAACGTCTGGTTTACCGTCCGGTCTCCAACCTTCGCTTCACTGCGAAGGTTGTAGAGAGTGCTGTGGCACGGCAGCTACCCCAGTACCTGGATGAAGCCGTCTATCTAGACCCGTTCCAGTCCGGTTTCCGACCCGGATACAGCACGGAGACAGCTTTGGTCGCGTTGGTGGATGATCTCTGGAGGGCCAGAGACAGGGGTTATTCCTCTGCTCTGGTCCTATTAGACCTCTCAGCGGCTTTCGATACCATCGACCATGGTATCCTGCTGCACCGGTTGGAGGGATTGGGAGTGGGAGGCACCGTTTATCGGTGGTTCTCCTCCTATCTCTCCGACCGGTCGCAGACGGTGTTGACAGGGGGGCAGAGGTCGACCGCGAGACACCTCACTTGTGGGGTGCCGCAGGGGTCGATTCTCTCACCCTCCTGTTCAACATCTATATGAAGCCATTGGGTGAGATCATCAGTGGCTTTGGGGTGAGATATCAACTGTCGCTGATGATACTCAGCTGTACTTTTCACCCGGGCCACCCCAACGGCTGTCAAGTGCTGTCCCAGTGTTTGGAGGCCGTGCGGGTCTGGATGGGGAGGAACAGGCTCAAGCTCAATCCTCCAAGACGGAGTGGCTGTGGATGCCGGCACGATACAGTCAGCTGCAGCCGCAGCTGACTGTTGGGGCAGTTATTGGCCCCAAAGGAGGAGTGCGCAGCTTGGGTGTTCTCCTGGATGCGGCTGTCGTTTGAAGATCATTTGGCGGCCGTCTCCAGGAGAGCCTTCCACCAGGTTCGCCTGGTGCGCCAGTTGCGCCCCTTCCTTGATCGGGATGCCCTATGCACAGTCACTCACGCTCTGGTTACCTCCCGCCTGGATTATTGCAATGCTCTCTACATGGGGCTCCCCTTGAGATGCACTCGGAGGCTTCAGTTGGTCCAGAATGCAGCTGCACGGGTGATAGAGGGAGTCACGCGTAGCTCACATGTGACACCTCTCCTGCGCAGACTGCACTGGCTTCCTGTTGCCTTTCGGGTGCATTTCAAGGTCTTGGTAACCACCTTTAAAGCGCTCCATGGCTTGGGACCTGGGTACTTACGGGACCGCCTTCTGTTACCTCATGCCTCCCACCGACCCGTACGCTCGCACAGAGAGGGCCTTCTCAGGGTGCCGTCCGCCAGACAATGTCGGCTGGCGGCCCCCAGAGGAAGATCCTTCTCTGTGGGGGCCCCCACTCTTTGGAACGAACTCCCCCCTGGTTTACGTCAAATTCCTGACCTTCGGACTTTTCGCCGCGAACTGAAAACATATTTGTTTGTTCGTGCGGGGCTTTCTTAAATTGTTTAATTTTAAATTTTAAATTTTCTCTCTGGTTTTAATTGGGGTTTTTAGATTCTTAATTCTTAATTATTTCGGCCATACTGTATAATAAGTTTTTTAATTGTATTTTAACTGTATATTGTTCTTTTTTATCCTGGCTGTACACCGCCCTGAGTCCTTCGGGAGAAGGGCGGTTTATAAATCCAATAAATAATAATAATAATAATAACAAACAAGATTCATTTTTCTCACTATGTACATCCGAACTAGACTGTGTTGTTTCTCCATACATTTGAAATGACAGTAAAGTTATTATTCTATTCTATTCTAAGTCCTTGGTTCATTTCCAAAGGTTCATTTAAAAAAAAACAGACAGTAATTTACTGCGCTGGTTCAATCCAAATGCCTTTTGAAATCATTAAAACACAGCCTCCCTGGCAGTACCAACCCTAACCCTAATCCTAACCCTCAGATCACTGGATTCCTGGCAAATCAATCCAATCATTTGTGAAATGGTGATTATGAAATGGTTGATAAAAGGTTCCCCTCGCACATATGTGCTAGTCGTTCCTGACTCTAGGTGGCGGTGCTCATCTCCGTTTCAAAGCCGAAGAGCCAGCACTGTCCGAAGACGTCTCCGTGGTCATATGGCCGGCATGACTGACTGTCAAAGGCGAAATGAACATTCTTACCTTCCTACCAAAAGTGGTCCCTATTTTTCTACTTGCACTTTTTACGAACTGCTGGGACAAGTAACAGGAGCTCAACTGGTTACGCGGCACAAGGGATTTGAACCACTGAATTCCCAAACTGTCGATCTACAAGCTCAGTGTCTTAGCCACTGAGCCACCACATCTCTGAGATGATTGGAAGACATTTAAATGATCTACTGAAATCTGTGGGAGAAATCCAAAGTTATTCAGTGGGAGGAGATACTGTAAGAACCTGTCTCAGGCTGTCGTGTCCCCCTCCCACTCCGACGACCGGGTCTAGGAAGTCCGTATCAAGCGTGGCAACGAAGCCTCTGCAGCTTTGCCAAATTCCTTCCAGGTTTCTCAGGGCAGGCAGGAGTCCAAGTTGTGGCTTCAGCAAACTAGATGAGACTTTGCTTGACTCAAGGTTGGAATGCCAAAAGCAGGTCCTTTATATAGGCTGTGGGGTGTGGCTCCATGACTCAGCATTTATCCAGGCCTGCCCCACCCTTCCTTCTGCTGGCATCGCCTCTCAGATCTCCAGAAGCGAGGATCCTCCCACTGTGAATTCTCTTCAGCTGGATCTGCTGTCGGTAATTCCAGCACGTGGCTGGCTCCCTGCTCACACGCTGTAGGAGTGAGGTTTGTTTGTTCATTCCTGACATCCTGTCCAGGCATGGGGCCAGGGCCGGTGGCTGGAGGCATGACAGGCCGTTCATCTTCATTATCAGACTCCGAGTCTGATAACAGGCCTGGGTGTAGACGGGAGGGGCCCGGCTGAGGAGAGGAGGGAGGACAAGGCACAACACAGGCCTGATCCCAAGTTGGCATGAGAAGCAAACAGAAGGAGGTTTTTGGTTTTTTTTAATTTCTATGAAGAATCCGTTTCCAATTTATTTCTTTATTATTTATTAAACAAATTTGTACGGACGCTAACCAAGGCACAGCTTACTCCAGGTGGCTTGCAACATTAAAATCCACAATATAAGAACCATAAAATGCACCCACAGAAGCAGCAACACAATCAAACCAATTGATCATTATACAATTAATTATAATTAAGCAGAAAGGTAATGGATCACAGCAGGACAGTAATGTCTTCCCACGGAAAACCATCCACAGCCAAACTTATAACGGAACAGCCACAGTTACATATATACAGGGATTTAAGATACTCTCAGCCTGAATCAACAGATAAAAATGTTTAATATTTTAAAACACCAGCATAGATCAATACTAATTCTCAGGAGGTCCTGTCGACAGGACCTAGGATTTGCAATCGTTTTCTCAGGGAATATTGCTCCAAATATTAGCGCTCTGCGTTTTTCTGTCAATATTGAACAAGATCATAAAATTGTTCCATTTTTTTTTTTTCAGTTGGTACCAAGGCTTTAAGCAATTGTATTTCTTCAACAGAAATATGGAAGTATTTTACTATTGCATTTTACCAGAATGCAAAACAGATTGGGTTGCATGAGGGTAAATTGAATTTGGAAAATATCTAAAACATGCTTGCAACTGGAAGACTGATGCAGTTAATAATGAGCAAGTCAAGAATTATTATTATTTTTTTTAAGGATTTAATTTTAACCAGAAAAGTTCCTGGGTTGATCAGCAAACACCAATAAAAAAATACTTTTCATCATCTCATGCTGTTGTAAGATTTTACAAGTCGTCTGCCTGTTTCAAGCGCTAAAGCTAATGTTAGAAAACTAACGGTGCTTGTAATTCATGGGGAATTACAGAATGTAACTAATTGAACAGCATTAATGTTTTAGAATCAATCTGCTCTCGGCTCTACCCCTGCAGCAATACTGAATCAACAGATCAAATAATTGTGAATTACTGTTTATAAGTAGTTTACAGATGAAATGAGAATCATAAGCTAGAATTCAGTTGAGGAACAATTAACAGTAGATTAAAAAAAGAGAATGGATTGGACTTGGAAATTAATTTTAACATAAAACCGTCACAATAATCTGATTGTTAAAATGTGAGGTTTTAGTCGGTTTGTTTGTATCATTTGTTTTGCTATTTGGGGAAAAAAAATATTGTTTTCCTCTATTGCAGCTACGCAATTTCAGAGTACGCCAGCCTGAAGATTCTCATAAACAGGAGCTGGTGATAGATGAGAAAAGTTATCAGTTATTCATTTAGGTACATTATGTCCTCATGATGTTATAAATGAGTAAAAATGCTTGTTAGGCTCATGAATGAATAAATTTTACCATTTCCCCTCGGGTAACTTATAGCATCTTCTACAAACATTCAAGCCGTGTTTGTGCCCAAATGGCGGTAATGAGAACCGATTTTGTATCTTTTCAACAATGGCTGTGAAATTGCTGCAAGTGCAGTTTTAGTAAAATGGTTTTAGGCAAAGTTTTTGTTAGCTTTTCTGAAGTCAAATCTTAGAATATAGAATAATTGGATCGGAAGGGACCTTGGAGCAGTGGTGGGTTCCACTCACCTTCGCTACTGGTTTGGAAAGTGGGAGAGCGAGCACACACGCAGAGCGTCTGCGATGATGGGCGGGTGGGTGGGCGGAGCCTCCCACCACCGGCACTAACGGTTTACCCGATCCGGGGCGAACCGATCGAAACCCACCACTGCCTTGGAGGCAGGGGTGAAATCTAAACATTTTCCCTACCGGTTCTGTAGCTGTGGCTTAATTGGTGGGCATGGCTTGGTGGTCAGGTGACTGAATGGGCATGGCCAATAATAATAAATAATAAAAATAATAAAGTATACAAAACTTGAGAGCATACCGGTCTATCTTTTTTAAAAATAGAGGCACCGGTCTACCAATTGCCTTTTTTTGGGAGGCACCGGTCTACCTTCTTTAAAAATAGAGGCACCAGTCTACCAATTGCCTTTTTTTTGGGAGGCACCGGTCTACCTTCTTTAAAAATAGAGGCACCGGTCTACTAATTGCCTTTTTTTGGGGAGGCATTGGTCTACCTTCTTTAAAAATAGAGGCACCAGTCTACCAAAGAACCTATACCACATCTCTGACATAAATACAATAGAAAGAGTCCAGAAATATTTTACTAGAAGAGTTCTTCACTCCTCCGAAAACAACAAAATACCTTATACCTACAGACTTGAAATCCTGGGATTAGAAAATTTACAACTCCGTCGACTTCGACATGACCTGTGTTTAACACACAAAATCATCTATTGCAATATCCTTCCTATAAAAGACTACTTCAGCTTCAATTGCAATATTACAAGAGCAAAAAATAGATTCAAGCTAAATGTCAACCGCTTCAAACTTGATTGCAGAAAATATGACTTCTGTAACAGAGTTGTTAATGCTTGGAACTCATGACCTGACTCCATAGTCTCTACTCAAAATCTCAAAATCTTCAACCAAAAACTGTCTACTATTGACCTCACCCCATTCCTAAGAGGGCTATAAGGGGCGTGCATAAGAGCACAAAAGTGCCTACCGTTCCTGTCCTATTGTTCGCTTCATTATATCAAATTGATATAGTTGATGCATATTTTTTTTTTACATATATATATATATTTTCTTCAAAATATGTTGTTTTATCTATGACAATTGTTTGTGTATACTGTTGTGACAAAAATAAAAATAAAAAATTGCCTTTTTTTGGGAGGCATCGGTCTACTTTCTTTAAAAATAGAGGCACTGGTCTACTAGCCGCCTACAGCGCTGATCAGCTGTAGTGCGGCCCTTTGAAGTGCCGCGGCAGTCATTTAAGGCCGTTTGCAGCTATATCACCACTGAGAGCTTCAGGTACTGAGAAGAGGAACAGCAAGGCATGGGCGGTGGGTGGGGGGGCAGGGATTTTTGTTACTGGTTCTCCGAACTACCTGCCCCATCGCTACTGGATCGCGTGATCTGGTCCAAACTGGGAGCATTTCACCCCTGCATTGGAGGTCTTCTACTCCACCTCCCTGCTCAAGCAGGACCTCCTTTGCCGTTCTGGACAAATGGCTGTCCACTTTCCTCTTGAAAACCTCCAGTGATGGATGCCCCAAAGGTGCTCTTTTCAAGAGGCAACTGGACTTCCTGGTTTTTCTTTGAAGACGTTTCGCTTCTCATCCAAGAAGCTTCTTCAGATAAAGATAAACCAGAAACTTCAGTTGCCTCCTGAAAAAAGCATTTTTTGGGACAACCTGGATGACTGAGAATCTCCATCAACACCTCCAGTGATGGAGCACCCACAACTACCAGAGATAAGCCGTTCCACGGATGAATTATTCTCACTGTCCAGAAATTTCTTCTTAGTTCCAAGTTGGATCTCTTCCTAATGCTCTTTCACTCCTTGCTTCTTGTTCTGCCCTCAGGTGCTTTGGGGAGATAGTTCAACCCCTCTTCTCTTGTGACAGCCCCTCAGGTACTAGAAAACAGTAATTGTCTTACCCCTAGTCCTTCTGTTTCTTAGGCTAGACTAGGGGTGTCAAACTCAAGGTTCGGGGGCTATATCCAGTCCGCAGGGTGCTTACAGTAGTGGCCAAAATTGTGGAAGCCTTTTGGGAAAAGTGTATTTTAGAGGTGTGATGGCTAATAACACCATTTTTTATTTATTTATTTATTTATTTATTTTTTGGAGTTTCAAGAGAATCCTATTCCACTGCTGGAATGGCCTGGGAATAGCCCAGACCGTAACCCAATGGAAAAATCTATGAAGCCAACTAAAGAAATTTGTTAGTCAGAAGCAACTCAGCAATAAAACCCAATTAATAGAAGCCATCATTCAATCTTGGTTTAACGTGATAACCGCTGCAAAACTAAAAGACTTGGTTCCCTCCATGGAAAGACATTGTAAGGCCGTCATTCATGCTAAAGGTTACCCAACTAAGTATTAACTGAGATGGTGATCATTTTTGTATATCTCGTGTTTTCTACGTGTTTACTTTTCTTCTTTATACTGTAACTGCTCTTCTAATAGCAAAGCCTTCCTAAAAATTATTGTGTTACATTCTTGATTAAATTATCTTTCCATTGATATATAATTTTATGGTACTACTCCAAAAAAAAAAAGTAGTGTTATTAGCTAGTTTTAGAAAATACACTTTTCCCAAAAGGTTTCCACAACTTTGGCTACTACTGTAGATCTGGCTCACACACGGCCTCCCCGAGCTCAATTTTCACTGGCAGAAGGCCAAAAATGGTGCCTTGACGAGTGATATCGAGCTGGCCACGCCCACCCTGGCCTCGCCCAACTCAGCCACGCCCCCACGCCCCCATCAGGGCAGACACAACCCTGATGTGGCCCTCAATGAAATCAAGTTTGACACCCCTGGGCTAGACATACCTAGTTCCTTCAATCTTTCATTGTATGGTTTAGCCTCAAGGCCTCTTATCTTCTTTCTTGTTCTTCCCTGCACTCTCTCTTTTGTATTGTGGGGGCCAAAATCCGACTCAGTATTCCAACTGGGGTCTCCCCGGTGCAGTATAAAGCGGTACTATCACGTGATCTTGAACCTATCTTTCTGTTGATGCAGCCTAGGATTGCAATAGCTTTTTTGGCAGCTGCAGTACACTACTGGCTCGTACTTAAGTGGTTGTCTACTAGATCTCTCCCACAGTTGCTACCGTTAAGGTCGGTAGCAAGGGATAGGAACAACATACAAACCTGCATTGTTAGCTGTTTAACAGCCCTGGAGGCGGAATGGTTAGAATGCAGTATTGCAGGCTCACTCTGCCGACTGTCAGGAGTTCGATTCTCAACCGGCTCAAGGCTGACTCAGCCTTTCCGTCCTTCCGAGGTGGGTAAAATGAGGATCCAGATTGTTGGGGGCAAGAGGCTGACTCTGTAAACTGCTTAGAGAGGGCTGGAAAAGCACTGTGAAGCAGTACAGGTAGTCCTCAACAATTGAACCCAAAATTTATGTTGCTCAGGAAAACGTTGGTTAAGCAAGTTTTGCCCCATTTTATGACTTTTCATGCCACCGTTGTTAAGTGAATCATTCCAATTGTTAATTTAGTCACATGGTTGTTAAGTGAATCCACCTTCCCCATTGACTTTGCTCGTCAGAAGCTCACCAAAGGGGATCACGTGACCCCGGGACACTGCGACCGTCATAACTATGAGCCAGTTGCCACGCATCTGAATTTTGATCACGTGACCAGGGGGATGCTGCAACAATCGTAAGGGTGAAAAACGGTCCCAACTCACTTTTTTTCAGTGCCGTTGTATCTTTGAACGGTCACTAAGTTGAGGACTACCTGCATTTAAGTCTTGCCATTGCCTTTGTTTAGAGCCAAAGATTCTAGAAGCAGCTATGGAACCAACTGACTCTACCCAGAGGACAACTTACTTCAAAATAGTACGGACATGTTTGTTCTGTAGATAATTCAATCTCTCTAGGCTTCAGCAATATGTTAATGTAATTTCATTGCATAAATGCTTTGCATACCATTAGGGAATAGCCTTCACATATCATTGCCAATTAAGTACTTCTTGTTGCAGACGTTGTAAGAGAAGAGCTGAGTTAGTCCATGGTGGCATAAAATCAGGAGTTCGGTAGCACTTTTTCCTTGTTAAAAGCTTATGCCTTAGAATAAAATAGGATAGTCGGAAAAGGTGCTGCCGCATCCTAATTAGTTACTAATTAACTGTAAGGTAAATCTCATTTGAAGCAAATATAATCCATGTCCCTTCACCGGGCTTGGTCCCTGAATAAAAATAGAATAGAATAGAATAGAATAGAATAGAATAGAATAGAATAGAATAGAATAGAGTAGAGTAGAGTAGAGTAGAGTAGAGTAGAGTAGAGTAGAGTAGAGTAGAGTAGAATATTTATTTATTTATTTATTTATTTATTTATTTATTTATTCACATTTTTATACCACCCTTCTCCGAAGACTCAGGGCGGTGTACAGCAAGTAAAACGACAATAATCCACAACCATTTAAAATATCATAACAAAATTAAAAATCTAATTAGACTGCTGTATACTTAAAACTATTAGGTAAAAATACAAAAGATAAAAACCCCTGTTAAGAAACCCGCTAAAATCCCCAAATATTAAAATCAATCAATCAGGCCAGCCCCGCTTGGTGGAAAAAGAAAGTCTTGAGCTCGCGTTTAAAGGTCCGAAGATCAGGGAGGAGACGGAGTCCCACCGGCAGCTCGTTCCACAAAGCCGGGGCCCCCACAGAGAACGCTCTTCCCCTGGGGGCCGCCAGCCGACATTGGTTGGCCGAAGGCACCCTAAGGAGGCCCTCCCTGTGAGAGCGCACTGGACGCACCGGACGATGGGAAGTAACTGGCGGCAGCAGGCGGTCCCGTAAATATCCCGGTCCATAGAGTAGAGTAGAATAGCATAGAATACAAATAGAATGGAATGGAATGGAGTGGAGTGGAGTGGAGTGGAGCAGAGCAGAGCAGAGTAGGATAGAATAGAATAGAATAGAATAGAATAGAATAGAATAGAATAGAATAGAATAGAATAGAATAGAATAGAATGTTTTATTCGCCAAGTGTGATTGGACACACAAGGAATTTGTCTTTGTGTATACGCTTTCAGCGTACATAAAATAATCCAGATAACCGGCTTTTCTCTAATAATGTTTGTGGCTCGTTTCCCACCACTTTTTAATATTTCACTTAGTGGTATTGAATAAAGTAGTGATAGTGAGGGACCAGGTGAAAAGTTGAAGAATATTTTCTTGGAAATGCCATATGCTAAACAAGTTGTGAGCTTTAAGGACCAGGAGGAAATGTCCAGCAACTGGAAAGCATCTACCTTGTGGGAAGCTACCCCTCTCCTGTAGAAGAATGAAATATTTTTGGGAAATGTTTAAAAAGGCAGAAAAGAGAAATTTTAAAAAAATCTTAAGGGAGACAGAAACTCAGATCCCGAGCTCCCAAGCCCCAGCAGATATTTTGTGCCCATTAAGAAAGACTGGGCCATCCTATCTACAAAACAAAAGACCTTCAGCTCTATGATGATGGGATCAAGACATGACCCCCTCAGGACATAATAGGATTAATCCACTACCATCTAGCAGCAGAGCTCACCACATTGCACAATCTCCTAAGGACACTGCATCACCCTCCAAACTATAACCATAGCTTAGCTCAGACAACCTACAGAACCAGCTATGACCCCTACAATAGCCAATGGAATACATGCTCTTGCACAGAAACAGGAAGCTCAAGTGCAAAGCCTAAGAGAAGGTATAAATACTCCCCACTCTCAACTCCATGCGGTCAGCTGCCCAGAACCACCCATGTGCTTGGTGCTTCTTCTTCGTCATTAAACCATTTTTCCAATCAGCCTCCATGTTTCCAGTGTCTTTCTCCCAGCTTGGAACTGAACCAGATGGATATTTCTTCCAACAACTTCTAACCTTCTAACTTCTAACTGGGCCTCTGTGGCTCAGACTGCTAAGACAGTCTGTTATTAACAGCAGCTGCCTGCAATTACTGCAGGTTCAAGCCCCACCAGGCCCAAGGTTGACTCAGCCTTCCAGCCTTTATAAGGTAGGTAAAATGAGGACCCAGATTGTTGGGGGCAATAAGTTGACTTTGTATATAATATACAAATGGATGAAGACTATTGCTTAACACATTGTAATCCGTCCTGAGTCTTCGGAGAAGGGCGGGGTATAAATGCAAATTTAAAAAAACAACCTTCAGCCGAGAGAAACGATTTAGCCTTATTTTTATATTATATTATTCTATGGTGGTTCTATCTTGAGCTTACATTTCTTTTTAAATTTCGGAGTAAAATCTCAAGATAACCTGTGTCCGGACGATTTTTCTATTTGACGTCTTTTCTTGACAGCAGGTAATTATAATTACTTAACGCCCATTTCTTCTCCAATCACACTTCTGGGCTACCTGCTCTGATCCTGCCATTTCACCAGCTCCCTGCTTCCAGCCTTTCGGTTATCGAAACCTACGTAAGAGGTCCTTGGTGCTGTCTGAGCTTGCTTTGTTTTCTTGCAGACGTTTTGTTACCCCCAACTAGGTAACATCATCAGTGCTAGTGCGAGTAACATCACCCCTCATCCTCCTTTTCTGAACTTTTACAGAATAAGAGAATAACAGAGTTGGAAGGGCCTTGGAGGTCCGACCTGCTGCACAAACAGGAAACCCTACACGGTCACTCACGCCCTCGTGACGTCTCACCTGGATTACTGCAATGCTCTCTACATGGGGCTCCCCTTGAAGGGCATCCGGAGGCTGCAGTTAGTCCAGAATGCGGCTGCGCGGGTGATAGAGGGAGCCCCCCGTGGCTCCCATGTGACACCTCTCCTGCGCAGACTGCACTGGCTACCTGTGGCCTTCCGGGTGCGCTTCAAGGTCTTGGTAACCACCTTTAAAGCGCTCCATGGCATAGGGCCGGGCTATTTACGGGACCACCTACTGCTACCGAATACCTCTCACCGACCCGTGCGCTCTCACAGAGAGGGACTCCTCAGGGTGCCGTCAGCGAGACAGTGTCGTCTGGCGACGCCCAGGGGAAGGGCCTTCTCTGTGGGGGCTCCCGCCCTCTGGAACGAACTACCCCCAGGACTTCGTCAACTTCCGGACCTTCGAACCTTCCGTCACGAGCTTAAAACACACTTATTCATTTGCGCAGGACTGGATTAGATTTTAAATTTATTGGTTTTAAATGGGTTTTAAATGGGTTTTATTTTTTATATTGTTTTTAAACATTCGGCCTTTTAGAATAAGTTTTTTAATTGTTATTTTAACTCTGTATTTATGTGTTTTTATTTGCCTGTGAACCGCCCTGAGTCCTTCGGGAGATAGGGCGGTATATAAATACGAATAATAAATAAATAAATAAAAAATAAAATACACCATTGATGGCGAACCTTTTCGGCACCGAGTGCCAAAACCAGAACGCATGTGCACTGGAGCAAAGAAACTCAAAGACCAGCTTGGCCAGTGCGCATGCCTGGTTTTTTTGGCCATTTTTACACCATTTTTGGCTGTTTTCAGGGCCGTTATTTTGGGGCATTTTTTGCCTGAAAAAATGGCCGGAAAATAACCCAGAAAAGGCCCCCCAAATGGCCTGTTTTTTAGGCTGTTTTCAGTATAGTGACCAGACGTCCCGCTTTTGGCGGGACAGTCCCGCTTTTTAATAATTTGTCCCACGTCCCGCGACATTTCAAACAACTCCCAATTTTTTTTTTCACTCCCATTCTGAAAATGGGAGGCGGCAACGCAAGAGGAGGAGGAGGCGGAGAAGGGGGAGTGGCGGAGAAGGGGGCGCGAGATCGCCCGCTGCCTGGAAGAGCCGAGAGGAGAGCCGAGAGGAGAGCTGAGCCTGCCTGGAAGAGCCGAGAACCAGTAGCCGCTCCTCCTCCTTCAGCCAGGTGGCGAGACTCAGCGCACATGCACAGCCCTCCCTCCCCCGCCCCCGTCACTGGTGTCCCGTTTTGCCATCGTTGAAATCTGGTCACTTTAGTTTTCAGGCCATTTTCTGACACTCCGGTGCCCACGAAACCAGCTGACCAGTGCGCATGTGGATGCCTGAAACCAGAAGAGCAGCTGGCGATGGCACGCATGCCCACACGCATGCCCACAGAGAGAGCTCTGCATGTCACAGTATCATTCTGGACAAATGGTTATCCAATCTCTTCTTAAAATCCTCCAGTGATGTAACACCCACAACTTCTGGAGGCAAGTTGTCCCACCAATTAATGGTTCTAACTGTCAAGAGATTTATCCTTATTTCTTCTACGTTGCTTCTCTCCTTGGTTAATTTCCATCCATTGCTTCTTGTCCTGCCTTCGGGTGCTTTGGAAAATAGGTTGACACCCACCTACCCACCACCCGTCAAATACTGGAAGACTGCTATCACGTCACTCCTAGTCCTTCTTTTCATTAAACTAGACATACCCATTTTTAAGAAAATGTTGGATAACCATCTGTCTGAGATGGTGTAGGGTTTCCTGCCTGGGCAGGGGGTTGGACTAGAAGGCCTCCAAGGTCCCTTCCAACTCTGTTGTTATTATTATTATTGTTTTTATTTATGAAAATGTTAGATGAATTAGGCCCACTTTGAGGAACAATGCCACATCATGGTTTTTGAAAGTTTTCAGGGAAATAAACGTAGAGATAACAGGAAGAAAACACCACATTATGATTTATGTTCGGGTCACAGTTAGCTTTTGTCTAAAAAGGCCCTAAACGTCAACAGCGACTCGGCGGCACCAGGAAAACAAGCCGAAGCGACAATATGTCACTGTTTGTTCTCTCCTCTGACCGGCACGGATCTCAGTATCCTACTAAATTGGTAGAATGCTTTCAGCGTGAACGTCAGAAGCAAAAATGAATTACTTTTAGGGTCAGCCAACTTGCTATTAAACAATGCTCCTACATAATTGATTAAAGATTTTGCTGCAGCAGTCTGTTTTCCGGGGCTGAATGGGACCGCATGGCTCCCCAAGAGACCAATGACTTTTAAAAGCAGTTTTCTGCAAATCGGGCTCACTGTCTCATTAGGGGTAAGCAGGAAGCAGATGGTAAGCAAGGGGAGTAGGAACAGAACCACAGAATTATCAGCTACCCTTGAAACACTAATAGGAACAAATCGGGAAAGAAAACGTTTAAAATAAGCCTCCAATATTTGTTCCTTGGCCTTTAGGAAAGTCTACTCAAGATGCATCAGTGGAAAGGATTCGCTTATCTAAATAATTTGTTCTTAAACTATTTGATCCAAGTACGAATAGAATAGAATAGAATAGAATAGAATAGAATAGAATAGAATAGAATAGAATAGAATAGAATAGAATAGAATAGAATAGAATAGAATAGAATTCTTTATTGGCCAAGTATGATTGGACACACAAGGAATTTGTCATAGAATAGAATAGAATAGAATAGAATAGAATAGAATAGAATAGAATAGAATTAACAGAGTTGGAAGGAACCTTGGAGATCTTCAGGTCCAACCCCGTATTCAAGCAGAAAACCTTATAGCCGTGATGGTGAACTCCCTGTGGCCCGTTTTTGCTCCCAGTAGGGTGCAGGGAGGCCTATTAGGCCCAACATGGGGCGCTGGGATCATATGTGCATGTATAGGGAGGCAGGGCGCACGGGGGAAGTTGTACGCGCATTGCACTTTTGGCACACAACAACAATAAGGTTAGCCATCAGCCCGACTGCCATTTCAGAAAGAAAGGGAGAGAGGAGTAGAAGGAGGGAAGAAAGTAGGTAGGAAAGAGTTGAGAAGGAGGAGGGGAATAAGAAGGTTAGAAAGGATGGAAGAAGGGAGGAGTGGAGAAGGAGGAGAGGAAGTAGTAAAGTGAAGGAGATGAAGGAGGGGGAAGTAGTAGAGCAGCGGTTCTCAACCTGTGGGAATGCCGATTCGCCAGGGGTGGCCTAAGACCATCGGAAATATGGGAAGTATACTTGCGAGTCGAAGAATCGCGCTCCAATGGTTGACTCCACAAGCCAGCTGCAGGCTCTTCAAATCGCTAGCCGAATTCGGCTTCAGGCGCGACGAATTAAAAAAGAGAGAAATCTTTGCTCTGATGTCTCCCTCTCAAGCCAGCTGCAATCGCTCCCAATCGCTAGCCTAATCAGGCTTCAGGCGCGATAAACTTAATAGGGGAAGGGTCTCCGCTTTAATGCCTCTGTCCTCCAGGCAATCGCAAGCAGTTCAGATCGGTAGCCAATACGGCTTCAGGCACGATAAATACAAAACGAAAATAATTTTATGGTTGGGGTCGCCACATCGTGGGGAATTGTATTAAAGGGGTCGCAGCACTATAAAGGTTGAGAACCACTGTAGTAGAGGGTAGAGGGAGGTTGTGAAGAAAGGAAGTGGCAGTCGGGCAGGCCCAAATCAGCAATAAATAAAAATTAATGATTAATGATGGATAATAGTTTGTACATAAATAAGATGTTGGAAAATGGAAATAAATTTTTTTTTATAAAAAAGAAAAGGTTAGCCATCACTGCCCTATACCATTTCAGACAAATGGCTATCCAATCTCTTCGTAAAAACTTCCAGTGTTGGAGCATTTACAACTTCTAGTGGCAAGTTGTTCCACTGGTTAATAGTTCTCACTGTCAGGAAATTTCTCCTTATTTTTAGGTTGCTTCTTTCCTTGATTAGTTTCTGTCCATTGCTTCTTATCTTGCCTTCAGGGGCTTTGGAGAATAAGTTGACCTCCTCCTCTTTGTGGCAGCCCCTCAAATATTGGAAAACTCCGAGAGCATACGCACCAAGACAAATTCCTTGTTTGTCCAATCACACTTGGCCAATAAAGAGTTCTATTCTATTCTATTCTATTCTATTCTATTCTATCACTTTGCTGCTCTGTAATTCTTCGGGGGGCTTTCGTTTTGTCCCCTTCTTGGACGAATCATTAAGCGATCACTGTTCCCAGCTGTTACGGTATCAAAATCCTGGCATTTGGATGGGTTTCCTTGCTTATTGTGACCGAGTCCATGGCTTGTGTCCACCACAAGAGGGCGATCATGTACAGCTCCCTATATTGTAGATCACAAAAACTTGTCGAAAAGAAGTCATGGCGGCTCCTAAAACTAAGCTTGTATTTCATTTTGATGTACGGGTAGTCCTCGACTCACAGGACTTCATTTAGTGACCGTTCAAAGTAACAACGGCACTGAAAAAAAAGTGGCTTAGGGCCATTTCTCACACGTACGACCTTTGTAGCATCCCCAGGGTCGTGTGATCAAAATTCAAACGCTTGGCAACCGGTTCGTACTTATGACGGTTGCATTGTCCCGGGGTCATGTGGTCCCCTTTTGCGACCTACTGACAAGCAAGGTTCAGTAAAGATTCACTGAACAAACATTTGCTAATTTAACAATGCTCCCCCCACCCCCAGGCTGGGCCTTCTACCCGGGACAAGGTTGGGTCCAATGGGAGTGGCAGCCAGCTGCGTCTGCTCCTATTTTCCATGGATCTCCCTGGCTCTCATATGGCCCGGTCAGCCAATACATTACAAGGGACTTTGATCCAGCAGCCGGGGGGGGGGAGAATTCCACCCCCCCTGTGCAACTCAGCAACCAACTCCTGTCTCAACAGCTTTCCCCCCTCAACAGGGGCCTGTCCAGCAACCTGCAGTGGCTGTCCCGCTAATTCCTCCCCAACTGCCGGCAGTCCAGCCATGATACCATTTCATGATAGATTCCCTGACAAACCTAAAGGTCCTCTGGGGGGGGGCAGAGGGGGTTAGAAGGGGATGTACTGGACGTTAACCCCATTTTTGGCTTTTGTCTGTTTTGTTTTCTAGGATGTATTTTCTTCTGCAAGGGGGGGACCAGTGGTGGGATTCAGCCAGTTCGCACCTATTCGGGAGAACCGGTTGTTAACTTTCTAAGCAGTTCGGAGAACTAGTTGTTGGAAGAAATTTTATTTTGTTTTGGTTTTTTTCACTTTACAGGGCTAATCCTGTAAGGAAGGCAGGAAGGAAACATTCTGGTGGTGTTTCTAGCCTCAACTTTATTGCCCTGCTTAAAGAAACTGCCTCTCTGCTTAACCCTTATTACATTGTAACAGCTAAGGCGAAGCGCCCATCGACCTGAGTGACGTTGAGTTGGCCACGCCCACACGGTCACATGACCATCGAGCCACACCTACCCAGCTGGTTATTAGGGCAGAGAACCGGTTGTTAAATTATTTGAATCCCACCACTGGGGGGGACGCCTGTCAGCTTTGGAAGCCATACTAGGCCGAAGGCTTCCATGCGCTGCCACAATTCTCCTCTGTGGGAAAGTAGGAGGGGGGGGGTGAGGGTACAAGGGGCTATTAGACATAACAACATTCTTCCCGCCGGTCAAGGTCAGATTGAGCTGACATCTGGAGAAGGAGTGTCCAGAGTGATGTCTCGAGATGGGACGGTTGAAGATTGGAGCATGTGATTGGCAGAGGGATCATGAGGGTGGGGATTTTGGAGTTTGTATTACTGAGGGAGGAAGCCGGATCCCCAGATTCTGATTTCATCCAACTGTGCCAGTTTACACATGCTAGTAAAAGAACTTTGAAAGATGTTGGCTTCAGAGTCTTTTCTGCAGGAGGGGGTTTTCTGGAACGTTGACAGATTAACTTAACAGCTGTGGCGACGCAGGTGGTTAAAATGGGGGCAAAACTCACTCAGCAAATGTCTCACTTAACAACATAAACTTGGGGCTCAATTGTGGTCATACACTGAGGACCACCTCTACAGGTAAAGAAAGCAACATCTGGGAAGAACGCAAGAAGAAATGAGACCAGCTCTTTCCAAACCAGAAAGGGGTATTTGAATGCTGGAGATAAAAGAGGCAGCATCATGAATACAGATAGTCCTCGATTTATGACCACATTTTTTTTTAATTTTGCATTTATATCCTGCCCTTCTCCGAAGACTCAGGGCGGCTTACACTGTGTTAAGCAACAGTCTTCATCCATTTGTATATTATATACAAAGTCAACTTATTGCCCCCAACAATCTGGGTCCTCATTTTACCTACCTTATAAAGGATGGAAGGCTGAGTCAACCTTGGGCCTGGTGGGACTAGAACCTGCAGTAATTGCAGGCAGCTGTGTTTATAACAGACTGTCTTACCAGCCTGAGCCACCAGAGGCCCTTTGAGCCACAATTGAGCCCAAGTGAGACATGTGCATTTTGCTTCATTTTGCTCCATTTTACGTCCTTTCTTGACACAGCTATTAAGTGAATCACTGCAGTTGTTAACTTAATAACCCGGTTGTTAAGTGACTCTGGCTTCCCCATGGACTTTGCTTGTGAGAAGGTCGCAAAAGGGGTTCATGCGACCGAAGGACACTGCAACGGTCATAAATATGAGTCAGTTGCCAAGGGTCTGAATTTTGATCACGTGACCATATGGATGTCGCAACGGTCGTAAGTGTGAAAAATGGTCTTTAGTCACTTTTTTTCAGCGCTGTTGTAGCTTGAAAAGGTTAGTGAATGAACGGTTGTAAGTTGAGGATTGCCTGTAGAAGACATTAGCAATTTTACTCTCTTGCTTTTTTAAAAATTCAGCTCAAATGCAGAGCTTAACGTGGCTAATCCATACATTTTCATTGGCAGATGCTGTTGCACGATAAGCCGATAAGATTGTTTTTATACATATAGCATTAAAAAAAAAATATCTCGGAGATTAAGGATGATTCAGAAACAAAATATTAAACAGTGCTTTAGAGCAGGGGGTCTCCAACCTTGGCAACTTTAAGACTTGTGGACTTCAACTCCCAGAATTCCTCGGCCAGCAAAGCCAAGGTTGGAGACCCCTGTTTTAGAACACACACACAAAAAGCACAGTTCTTTAAAAGTGTTGCATCTCTGAGTTCACACAAAAGCCTCCAAAAAGACACAGTGGCTTTAAAAAGTGACAACACTTGAGCCCCTGTGCATTCTGAAGCAACGCTTCCAAATTATTTTGGAGGTATGCACAGAGCCCTAATATAAAATAAAATAAAAACTTTTAACATGCTCACTGACTAGCCCACTGTACAGTTTCATAGAATAGAATAGAATAGAATAGAATAGAATAGAATAGAATAGAATAGAATAGAATAGAATAGAATGGAATGGAATGGAATGGAATGGAATGGAACGGAACGGAACGGAACGGAACGGAACGGAACGGAACGGAACGGAATAGAATAGAATAGAATTTTTTATTGGCCAAGTGTGATTAGACACACAAGGAATTTGTCTTGGTGCATATGCTTTCAGTGGACATAAAAAAAAGGATACCTTCATCATATTAGAGGTTATAAACACAAAGAGAGACTCATAAAAAGGAAAACAGTAAAAAAATGGGTATATAAAAATACAAACAAAACACCATTAAAATAATACGAATAGAGAAGTTACAATGCTAACCAAGTAAGAGATAAAAATGCTAGCATTGGCAATAACTACAAATTTACAAATTCACTTATTGCAATATAAAATCAAAAACACTGACTATTAAAATGCTCATCTGTTAGAATGCCATTAAAATGCTATACTAGAAATCAGGAAACTCTCAATAATTTTTGTGGCAGACCATTGAAAATGTTATAAAAAACAATAAAAGTCCAATAAAAGACAACAGCCTCCATTGTCCTAGACTTTATACATTTTTGATAAGTTGCAAGTCTGGTGTTTCTTAACCTTAGCAATTTTAAGACGTATGGACTTCAACTCTTATAATTCCCCGGCCAGATTTACAAACCCAAATCTAATCAATGGTTTCAGAAAAGACAATCACATTTTCTTTCTTCAATCAAATTATAGCATTTATACCTTGAACAAAGTAAGTAGTATGGGCCAATGTGAAATTCGAACCGGTTTGCTAGTGGTTAGCTGGCCGCGCATGCGCACTGCAAGCCAAATGTACGCTATGTGTGCATGCGCAGTGTGCAACAAACGCGCATGTATGCACAGTACACACCAAAAGGAAGCTTGGGAAGGTAAGTAGAACAGTGGGGGGGATCAGCTGTGGTGCGCGATTTACCTTCGCTAGAAAGCAGGATTTCCTGCTTTCTAGCAAAGCTAAGAGGGACACAGTGGCTCAGGGGCTAAGACGCTGAGTTTGTCAATCGAAAGGTCAGCAGTTCAGCTGTTCGAATCCCTAGTGCTGCCATGTAACGGGGTGAGCTCCAGTTATTTGTCCCAGCTTCTGCCAACCTAGCAGTTCGAAAGCACGTAAAAAAATGAAAGTAGAAAAAATAGGGACCATCTTTGGTGGGAAGGGAACAGCGTTCCGTGCACCTTTGGCGTTGAGTCATGCCGGCCAAATGACCACGGAGACATCTTCGGACAGCGCTGGCTCTTCGGCTTTGAAACGGAGATGAGCACCGCCCCCTAGAGTCAGGAACATACGTGCGAGGGGAACCTTTACCTTAGCAAAGCTAAATCCCATTGCACAGCTGATCGTCGGAAATACCGGTTCAGAGGAACCGGTAGCTTTTTTAACTACCGGTTTGCTGGAACCAGTAGTTTTTATCACTAGCAGTTTGTCCGAACCGGAGTGAACCTACAGTATTTCACCCTTGGTATGGGCCACATGCTTCGGCAGGTAAAATAAAGCCATCAAAATGGAATCACAGGGGTGGAAGGGACCGCGGAGGTCTTCTAGCCCAACAGAAAATACCTACATATTGTCACTGAAGCATAAAATTCACTATCACAAGATGTGGCAGTGACTGCCCGCATGAGGGACTCTGGGAAGGATTAGACAGATTCACAGAAGATAAGATTCTTAGATATGATGACTGTGTGTTAGCTTGAATATTATAGAGATAAGCCATCTTATCACAAGCTATCACTGCATTCTAGAACAAATGACTGCTGCCGCACAGTTTTTTTTTATGATATACAGACCCGATAGTTCTTGCTTAATGACCGGTCACTTAACGGCTTTCCAAAGTTACAATGGATACCCTAAACATTATTATTGTTTATTACTTATCAATTTTATTTTCTACTCATCTCGACCATGGGTGGATTCAGCCAGTTCAGATGCTAATTTTACAACTGGTTCGCCGAACTAGTAGTTGCAAGGACTAGCTGGCCCCGCCCACCCTGCCCCACCACAGTCAAAGGAATTCAAGGTGGGTTGGACTTGACTCTCTTGGGGGGGGGGCGAAGGGACTTGAGACTGATGATACATTTGACCCCTCCCTCGTGCTCAGCCCGCTCAGCGCCCACATCGTTTTATGACTATTGTAAAAAGAGTTGTAAAAATCAAGCCAGGTCATGTGGCGACTCGCATGCAAGAACTTACAACCAACATTTCAGGCTTAATTGTGGTTATTAAGTGAGCGCTGCCCCTAAGTGCCTTAAATCGCCTTCTTCCAAATCATTTGGCTAATGCCTTTTCTAGCTAAGAGTCATGGGAAGTCTCCCCTCCAAACACAAATCAACTCTGCCCCTGCTCAGCATCGGGGTTTAAATTCACCCAGGTCAGGGGTCTGCAAACTTGGCTCTTTTAAGACTTGTGGACTGCAACTCCCAGAGTTCCTCAGCCAGCAAAGCTGAAGTTGAAGTTCACAAGTGTTGTGCCTCGTCCTCCTCAGCCGGGCCCCTCCCATCTCCTCCTGGGCCTGTTATCAGACTCTGAGTCTGATAATGAAGATGAATAGCCTGTCATGCCTCCAGCCCCCGGTCCTGGCCCCATGCCTGGAGAGGAGTCAAGGAGTGAAAACAGAAACCCAATACAGCTTCCTCATACAGTGTATGTTCCTTCCACGCAGCCATCAGAGCAGGAAGTCAGCCAAGTGGTGCAATTACCCGGACTTGCTCCCTCTGACCCCTCCCTTTCCCAGATGCCGACAGTAGAGACAGCTGAAGACAATTCAGAGTAGGAGGATCCTCGCTTCCGGAGATCTGAGAGGCGACACCAGCAGAAGGAAGGGTGGGGCAGGCCTGGATAAATGCTGAGTCATGGAGCCACACCCCACAGCCTATATAAAGGACCTGCTTGTGGCATTCCAACCTTGAGTCAAGCAAAGTCTCACCTAGTTTGCTGAAGTCACAACTTGGACTCCGGCCTGCCCTGAGAAACCTCGAAGGAATTTGGCAAAGCTGCAGAGGCTTCGTTGCCATGTTTGATATGTACTTCATTGACCCGGTCATCAGAGGGGGAGTGGGACACAACAACAAGTCTTAAAAGAGCCAAGTTTGCAGACCCCTGACCCAGGTAATTCAAAGCATGTTCTATGCGTTAGTGAGATGTGGGTTTTTCTCGACATTTTATGTAGCCTCCCACATGGTACGCCCGTTCTCTCCTGCAACCCAACATGAGATAAGGTGACTCATTGAGGGTGGGGAGTCTTACAATTTTCAGGTGAGATAAAAGCCTCATGACATCTGCCATGTCCGCCAGGATGAGCAAGCGAGTGACAGCAGAAAGCAGAGCTCGAGCAGCCCGGACCATCGTGCCCCGTTTGACGGAGGAACAAGGATCGTCAGCAAATTCGGAGGAAGCGATTCTCATGGTTTCACCTGGAAGAGGGTTAAAAAAGAAGCAGATGAAAGAAGGGGGTTAGAAAGGTTATCTTAACAAGCAGCCTGGAATTCCTCTTGCACAGCAAATTAAGGGAGTGTGCTATATTTGATAGCGTTAATAAATAAAATGCAAATTGAAGGATTGGATTGGATTGGATTGGATTGGATTGGATAGGATAGGATAGGATAGGATAGGATAGGATAGGATAGGATAGGATAGGATAGGATAGGATAGGATAGGATAGGATAGGATAGGATAGGATAGAAAATATGGAATGGTATGGAGTGAGGTGGAGTGGAATGGAACGGAATGGAACAGAACAGAATATGAAATGGAATGGAATGGAATGGAATGGGATGGGATGGGATGGGATGGGATGGGATGGGATGGGATGGGATGGGATGGGATAGGATAGGATAGGATAGGATAGGATAGGATAGGATAGGATAGGATAGGATAGGATAGGATAGAAAATATGGAATGGTATAGAGTGAGGTGGAGTGGAATGGAACGGACTGGAACAGAACAGAATATAAAATGGAATGGAATGGAATGGAATGGGATGGGATGGGATGGGATGGGATGGGATGGGATGGGATGGGATGGGATGGGATGGGATGGGATGGGATGGGATAGGATAGGATAGGATAGGATAGGATAGGATAGGATAGGATATGACACGGCACGGCACGGCACGGCACAGAACATGGAACAGAACAGAACAGAACAGAATAGCAAAGTTGGAAGGGACCTTGGAGGTCTTCTAGTCCAACCCTCTGCTCAGGCAGGAAGCCCTATACCATTTCAGACCAACCGTTGTCCCCTCTCTTCTTAAAAACCTCCAGTGATGAACTTCTGGAGGCAAATTGTTCCACTGATTAATTGTTATGACCGTCAGAAAATTTCTTCTTGGTTCCAGGTTGCTTCTCTCCTTGATTAGCTTCCATCCGTTGCTTGTACCATTGGGCTTTACAAATCTTAAGAACATTGCTACAGCTGAGGTTACAAGTTATGGGGACATTAAAAGCAGCCTCTAAGGATGTTTTGAATTCATAGGAAGGATAAATGATTAAGTGCATTTTTTTTCCCATGCCCTACACGGAAGCTTCGAAGAATGTGAGATGCATTTTCTAAATTTTGCTCTTGCCAATTTCAGAGGCGTTAAAACTCTGTGTAAATTTGGGGAAATGCAAACCAGTTTTGGGGATATACAATGGCAGTTGAAACTCAGAACAACCAAGAAAAAAAAACCTCCTTCCATTGCTACCCCATTTTAAATCTAATAAATTGAATCTAATAATTTGAATAGCCCCCAGCACGATCCCAATCAGTCTAAGAGTTCCCGTATTTTATTTTCCTCATTCTTTCCAACGTGGGCCGATCTCAAGCACAGACCTGGAATATTTAATCTCTTGCTGCTGTAGGAAATTAGCGCCCACCCCCTCCTAGAAAAATGAAATATTCTAGGAAATATGAAAAAGGCAGAATATTTCCCCTAAAAGAGAAATAGAAATCTTAAGAGAGAAACTCAGAAACCCAGCTCCTTGCCCCCAGCAGATACTTTGGTTGTTTACAAGACAAAAGGCTGGGCCAGCTTATCTACAACACAAAAGACCTTCACCCTCAGGACATGATAGGATTAGCCCTCTACCCATCCCACCACATGGCACCTGGGAAGATTACATCACCCAGTAAGGTTCAACCAAGCATGGGAGTTTGGCAATCAATCAGGATACACTTCTTGCCAAAGGAACAGGAAGCAAGTTGAAAGCCCAACAGGGGATATAAATATCTCCCTCCTTCCCTCTCTCTCTCTCTCTCTCTCTCTCTTTCTCTCTTTCTCTCCCATGTGCTCTTTTTGCCTATCCACCATTAAAACCATCTTTCTAAACACCTCCGTGTTTCCAGGGTCTTTCTTCCCACTTGGAACTGAACCCAGATGGACATTTCCTATAATGTCCATCTGGGTTCACTATACACTGCCTTATATTCAACTGCCTTATTCAACGTTCGGAATAATTTGGGGAGATGAAAATTAAAAAAAAAAAAAAGAACTGGTTAAATATTAAACATTCTAAAATATTAACCAGAATTAATTTGCAATCTACCAGAGGAAAATATTCTGAATTAAATAACCTTGTGTGCATATATTCTGTCTATAAAAAGCTGGTGTATTCCAGTGGCGACTTTGTAGGACGAGATCATGAAATGGGTTAAATCAGAAAAGAGACCACCGGGCTCTTTCCAGGACCAAGAAAATAAGTTCCATACTAGAATACAGAATCCTATAATCACAAAAGTCGGAGCATCTCATCTAGACCGTTAAGGCCAAACCCTCTGCTCAGTGAGAATCCAAATGAAAACATCTGCAGGTAGTCCTCGACCACAAGTGAGTTCACAATTTCTGTTGTTAAAGTGGGACATTGGTTCAGCGAGTTCTGGCCCATTTGACAACCTTTCTTGCCACAGTTGTTAAGTGAATTACTGCGGTTCTTAGTTGTTACTAACTTCTTAAGTTAGTAACGCCGTTGATAAGTAAATCTGGCTTGTCAGAAGGTCGCAAAAGGGGATCTCGTGACCCTGGGACACACTACAACCATCATAAATGTGAGTCTGTTGCTAAGTGTCCAGATTTTGATCGAGTAACCGTGGGGATGCTGTAACGGTTGTCACTGTAACTGAATTGCTCTTGTTGTGACTCGTCCTCCCTCCTCTCCTCAGCCGGGGCCCTCCCGTCTCCAACCAGGCCTTTTACTCCGAGTCTGATAATGAAGATGAATGGTCTGTCATGACTCCAGACCCCGGCCCTGGCCCCATGCCCAGAGAGGATTCAAGGAGTGAAAGGAGAAGCCCAATAAGCCTCACTTATACAGCGTGTGTTCCTTTGGCTCAGCCTTCAGAGCAGGAAGCCAGCCAGGTGGTGGAATTACCCGGGCCTACTCCCTCTGACCCCTCCCTTTCCCAGACGCTGACAGTAGAGACAGCTGAAGACAATTCAGTATAGGTGGACCCTCACTTCCGGAGATCTGAGAGGCGAGGCCAGCAGAAGGAAGGGTGGGGCAGGCCTAGATAAATGCTGAGTCATGGAGCAACACCCCACAGCCTACATAAAGGACCTGCTTTTGGCATTCCAACCTTGAGTCAAGCAAAGTCTTATCTAGTTTGCTGATACCGGACCCTATTGCTGAAGTCACAACTTGGACTCCTGCCTGCCCTGATAAACCTCGAAGGAACTTGGCAAGCTGCAGAGGCTTCGTTGCCACGTTTGTTACGGACTTCCTTGACTCGTTCGTCGAAGTGGGGGTGGGACACGACAGCTCTTCTTTTTTTCCCTTTGGGATTCAGCCAGTTCGGATCAGTTCAGGCGAACCGGATGTTAACTTGACATCCGGTTCGGTGAACCGGTAGTTCCGACGACCGGCTGGCCCCACCCCACCCCGCCCCACCCCTTCCAGGAGTCAACACAGGGCCCGTTTTGGATCCCATGTAAGTGTAATGGGCATGGCGAGCCCGGGGAGGTGAAAAATGGGCCTCCCAGAGGGTCATGAAGCGTGAAATGGGCCTATTTTCTGCCTCCAGACAGCCTCTGGAGCCCAGGGAGATGGAAAACAGGCCCTCCACAACCTGTTTTTGCTCCCAGGAGGCTGCAAGGAGGCCTACGAGGCCCAAAACAGGGTGCAGTGGGTACATTCCCCCCCCTCCGTGGCCCGTTTTTACTCCCAGGGGGGTGCAGGAGGCCGATTGTTGCCTGTGACACACCCCTGGCCACACCCACCATGGCCACGCCCACCCAGCCGGTCATTAGGGCAGAGAACCGGTTGTTAATTTATTTGAATCCCACCATTGTTTACCTTCCACCTTTTTTCTTTCTTTCTTTCTTTCTTTCTTTCTTTCTTTCTTTCTTTCTTTCTTTCTTTCTTTCTTTCTTTCTTTCTTTCTTTCTCTCTCTCTCTCTCTCTCTCTCTCTCTCTCTCTCTCTCTCTCTCTCTTTCTTTCTTTCTTTCTTTTTCATGTTTCTGAACTACCTATCTCCCTCAGAGAAGGCCTGTTCCAAATGGAATGCTTAAAACTGAAGTGCCCAGAACTGGACAAAATACTAGAGACAGGAGTCAAAAAGAACATGTAACTTTTGCATGATTTACGAAAAATACTTTTGTGGAGTCAACCTAAACGTTGCATGTGCCCGCTTAAAAGTCATACCCACCCTGCTGGCTCCAATTCGGTTTGCAATCATCTACTACTGTATTGCAAAATAATAATAATAATAATATTCTCTGGGTTAAATAGAAGATGATTTCAAAAGCAAACGATGCCCCTCTCCCAAAAGAAATACTGTAGAAAATTTCAAACTTTGACCTTTAAAATAATAATAATAAGTCTTGGAACTTCAAGGAAAATCATCAACCTATAATTCCCAAAGGAGTTTGCCAGCTTATCGTGCCGAATTTTTTTTTTTTTTTTGTTCAGCAGTCTATGAATCCTGTGCTTCATTATGCATTGCTCTGGCCCTCCCTATACTCAGTTTGCCTGTTCCTCCTAACACCTGTTTTAAGCGCAAGAGGGAGCAACTCGAGCCTCCCATGTAACACCTCTCCTGCGCAGGCTGCACTGGTTGCCGGTGGTCTTCCGGGTGCAATTCAAGGTGTTGGTTACCACTTTTAAAGCGCTCCATGGCATAGGACCGGGTTACTTATGAGACCGCCTGCTGCTTCCAAATGCCTCCCATCGACCCATGCGCTCCCATACGGAGGGCCTCCTCAGGGTGCCGTCGGCTACACAATGTCGACTGGCGACCCCCAGGGGGAGGGCCTTCTCTGTGGGGGCCCCTGCCCTGGAACGACCTACCCCCAGGGATACGTCAACTCCCTGACCTCCGGACCTTTAGCCGCGAGCTGAAGACATTCTTGTTCCGTCGCGCAGGGCTGGCCTAATATTTTAAATGGGGTTTTTAATTGGAGTTTAATTTAAGTTTTTAGTTTTTACTTAATTTTATTTGTTAGCCAAATTGAATAAGCTTTTTAATAATGCTCTTAATATTTATATTCTTGTTTTATCTGGCTGTAAACTGCCCTGAGTCCTTCGGAAGAAGGGCGGTATACAAATCAAAACAATAAAATAAAACAAAACAAAATAAAATAAAATAAAATAAAATAAAGAAGCAGCTGCTTAACAACATTATGACCGTATGACACAGCCAATGGCTGAGGCACGTAAGCAGGGATCACACCTAGAAAGCAGCCAATGAACAGGGGGAGCAAAAATCATGACCTATAAAAAGGCTGCTTCATTGAGGTCCGATCTTTGGATATAACGGAAGCTGATTTTGTAAAAGGAATGCGGAGCCTCAAAAAGAAATGTGCCAACCTACTTCTTATTGACAGGGTGGCTCAGTGGCTAAGATTCTGAGCTTGTCGATCGAAAGGTCGGCAGTTCAGCGGTGCCATGTAACGAGGTGAGCTCCTGTTACTTCTCCCAGCTTCTGCCAACCTAGCAGTTCGAAAGCACGTAAAAAATGCAAGTAGAAAAATAGGGGTGGGAATTGGTGAGAAGGTAACAGCGTTCCGTGCGCCTTTGGCAATTAGGCATGCTGGCCAGAGAAACACGGAGACGTCTTCGGACAGCGCTGGCTCTTCGGCTTTGAAACGGAGATGAGCACCGCCCCCTAGAGTCGGGAAGGACTAGCACGTATGTGTGAGTGGAACCTTTACCTTTACCTTACTTCATAACATAACATAATAAGAGTTGGAAGGGACCTTGGAGGTCTTCTAGTCCAACCCCCTGCCCAGGCAGGAAACCTTACACCACTTCAGACAAATGGTTATCCAACATTTTCTTAAAAACTTCCAGTGTTGAAGCACTCACAACTTCTGCAGGCAAGTCGTTCCACTGATTAATTGTTCTAACTGTCAGGAAATTTCTCCTTAGAACTAACTAAGGAACTAAGTTGCTTCTCTCCTTGATTAGTTTCCACCCATTGCTTCTTGTTCTACCCTCAGGTGCTTTGGAGAATAATTTGACTCCTTCTTTCGGGCAGCACCTGAGATATTGGAAGACTGCTATCATGTCTCCCCTAGTCCTTTTCTTTAAACTAGACACACCCAGTTCCTGCAACCATTCTTCATATGTTTTACTCTCCAGTCCCCTAATCATCTTTGTTGCTGTTCTCTGTACTCTTTCTAGAGCAGTGGTTCTCAACCTGTGGGTCGCGACCCCATTGGGGGTCGAATGACGATTTGCCAGGGGTCGCCTAAGACCATCGGAAATATGGGAAGTATACTTGCGAGTCGAAAAATGGTTGACTCCACAAGCAATCATTCCCAATCGCTAGCCTAATCTGGCTTCAGGCGCGATAAACTTAATAGGGGAAGAGTCTCCGCTTTAATGCCTCAGTCCTCAAGGCAATCGCAAGCAGTTCAGATCGCTAGCCAAGACGGCTTCAGGCGCAATAAATTCAAAAAAACAGTTTGCCGCTTTTTTCCCCCTTCTGCGGCTGCTGAGGCACGCTGAGATCACTGCGAAAATAATTTTACGGTTGGGGTCGCCACATCATGGGGAATAAAGGGGTCGCAGCACTATAAAGGTTGAGAACCACTGTTCTAGAGTCTCAACATCTTTTTTACATCGTGGCGACCAAAACTGAATGCAATATTCCAAGTGTGGCCTTACCAAGGCATTATAAAGTGATATTAACACTTCACGTGATCTTGATTCTATCCTGCTGTTTATGCAGCCCAGAACTGTGTTGGCTTTTTTGCCAGCTGCTATACACGGCTGGCTCATATCTAAATGGTTGTCCACTAGGACTCCAAGATCCTTCTCACAATTACTACTATTGAGCAAGGTACCACATATACGGCACCTGTGCATTTTGGTTTTTTGGCCTAAATGTAGCACCATACTTTTTTCACTGTTGAATTTCATTTTGTTAGATAGCCCCCAATGTTCAAGTCTGTCAAGATCTTTCTGTATCTTGAGCCTATCTTCTGGAGTGTTGGCTATTCCTGCCAGCTTGGTGTCATCTGCAAATTTGATGAGTTCCCCATCTATCCCCTCGGGATAGATGTAAGGACTCCTGCTGTGGGCCTCCAAGGATTCTACATTTAATGACATGTGACCAATGAATTAAAAACAGGGCACAGGCTGAAACACAGCCCAAAAGTTCCTTATTAATTATGGTTTGGATGCATGGTTGTTGTTTTTCCCCTTCCCCTTCGAACCTGACATTAACCATCCTACCCAACGCGTGACACGTCCATATTGGGGGAACATGAACGCCGATGTAAGAACAATCACAACTTAAGAAGCGCAATCAATACATGCTGCGTCGTACTGTAACAACTGTCATTAAGCTTGAATGAGATGCCTATCTATCAAGGTAAGTGCTTTGTTTTCCAATGGATCCCAGGCCTTTTCTCTCTTTGAAAGTGTGGTCTGTTCCTTTTTATTTTGCAGAGAACTGCCCGCCATCAATACGCTAGAGATCGCCCCCTAATGAATTGCTTTTCGGGTGGAGGTTTTGTTTTTTTCCCCTTTTTTTAAGAATGTTTACTGCTGCCTTACAGTACAAAGGACTTGGAGATTTCCAAACAGGGAAGGGATCCATAGCCGTACCTGTCAGGTTTAATTGCTCCAAAGGGTGCCAACATTTTTATATTTAATGAAGTCTGGGGTACAACCACTTCTTTAAATAACAGTGATTAGCAATTCTTCTGACAGTGATTCACGCTCCCATTCCAACTTCCCAAAATTCTAAGCAGCATCATTAACTGCCTTTAAATAGCTTCCCTCTATTTGTCTCAAGTGACTCTTAATGCTATATCATTATTATTTTTTTAAAAAGGGGGGGGGTGTCGGGAGGGGCAAAGGTATTACCAAGGCTTCCTTTCCCACCATGGCTAGTAAAACCTACCGTTGTGTATCTCAAAAGCTCATTATGACTGACTAGCTTCAGAGCGACAAAAACATCAATGTCACTTAAAGACTATGCAGCATCCGGATTTTCCTAAGGCTATTAAACGGCTTTGGAACCAATCAACCCGCAGCTTCGCATAAGACACGGGCCATTAAAGGTATAGATTAAACGTATAGATTTTAATTGTGGTAAACTTCTGCCGCTCCCTGGAGAGGCCGGAAGAAGGATGAAGAACTTTCAAAATCTTCTTTCAGATATCTAAGCTGGCGTGCAGCGTGCCTAGCGAATGTCACCTTGCAATAAAAACAGATTTTTTTAAAAAAAAAATCCATTTATTTCAAGAAATTTTGTTCGTCGTGTACGTTTTATCCCCTTTTTGGTCCGGTATAAAATAAATGTAGGATGATGATAAGCTTTTGAGTAACACTCAGGGGTGGGCTTCAAAAATTTTAGCATGGGGTTCTCTGCCTGGTTGGGTGGGCGTGGCCATGGTGGGAGTGGCCTAATTGGCCTCCTGCACCACAGCGGGAGGCATTTTTGCCCTCCCCAGGCTCCAGAGGTTTTCCTCGAGGTGAAAACAGCCTCCCCAGGATCCGGAGGCCCCTTCCGGTTAGGCTACTTCCGGTAGGCCCATTTTTCGCCCTTCCCTAGCCTCTACATGTGCCCTGCACTTACCTGCATCCAAAAGGGGCCGCATGGGGACTCCTGGGAGGGGAGGGGTGGATGTGGCCAGCCAGGAGTGGGATTTGGGGGTTCTCCAAACTACACAGAATCTTAGCTAGAGGTTCTCCCGAACCCCTGCAAACCCCCAGCAGCCCACCCCGGTAACACTTGAGTAACTTTAGGAGTAACTTTAGGGTCAGGTCCCTACAGTTTTCTCGGCAACATTTTTGGAGATGGTTGGCCATTGCCTTTTTCTTAGGGCTGCGAGAAAGGGGCTGACCCAAAGTTACCCAGGTAGAAGCTAAGTAACCAGCATCTTCATTAACGGAGACTTTGTGTATTGAGGATGCTGGTTACTTGAGAAATTTTGCTCAGGTGTTACAGACATTAGAACACATTTCCTCCTGGCTTTTGGATTCAAATACAGTGTTAGAATTCAAAACTTTGGTGCTATATCTAATCCTGGGTCTTCCCTGCCTGGTAATTTATAACCAAAGCTTTGTCTTTGTCAGGAAAGAATCAGGACCATTCGTAAGGTGTCAGCATAGAAGATTTATACAAGCCTATACGCAAGAAAACTGGACACTAAATTGGTGCCGGATAAGGGTCAATGGAATTCAGGGGCGGGGTTGGATCTGGAGCGATTGTGGGAATGAAAGGATTCTAAATTGACGACACATTTAACTCCACCACCTCTCTAGCTCTCTCTGCTCTTCCCCTATGTCTGGTCTCTTTTTTCACTCCTTCACATGCAGTGTTTTATAAATGCCTCATGCATAATCAAAGGAATTGGATTTATTTAATAAATGAAGTTTTAGGATTGAAGAACTGAGAACAGCAAGGAGTAAGATGAGGATTTTTTTTAAAAAAAGTTGATAGGTAACAAATTACTGCCATTTAAGCGAGGCGTCTCAGTATGAACATCCAAAAGTTAAAACATAAGAAAAACATAAGATTAAACGAGCTGAAAACCCATAAGGATTGCTTATAATGGAGAAGTTGTTATAACCTGTGAGGAAGGTTAGATTCTCCCTTCACAAGATCTGAGGTAAGCCATCCCATTCCTTCAGACCTGCAGTGTAATAACTGAGTCCTTAGTAAGCATACCTGAGTGACAGTTTTAGGACAAATGTAAGAAATTTTAGAAGGAAGCTGCAACATGAAACCTCTGCAATCAATATATCAATGCCATTTCTAACTGAATCAGTGATGATCCAGGGTCACAGTAAGATGAACACTGTGTAAACCAAAAGAGTTAGTTATTTTTTCCCCCAATATAATACTGTTGAGAAGGGTGAAAATTTGCATTATGCTTAGATAGGAAAAAGAAATAGGTAGGTAGGTAGGTAGGTAGGTAGGTAGGAGGAAGGAAGGAAGGAAGGAAGGAAGGAAGGAAGGAAGGAAGGAAGGAAGGAAGGAAGGAAGGAAGGAAGGAATAGAGAAAGGGAGGGATGGAAGGATGTAGGAAGGAAGGAGGGAGGGATGGAGAGATGGAGGAAGGAGGGAGGGAGGGAGGGGAAGGAAGGAAGGAAGGAAGGAAGGAAGGAAGGAAGGAAGGAAGGAAGGAAGGAAGGAAAGAAGGAAGGAAGGAAGGAAGGAAGGAAGGAAGGAGGAAGGGCCTAACTGAAATCAGAAAGAAAAGCATATGATTAAATACCTTATACCTAATATGCCACCAGACTTGAAATTCTGGGTTTAGAAAATTTAGAACTACGCCACCTTCGGTATGACCTAAGCATAGCTCATAAAACCATCTGCTATAACGTCCTTCCTCTCAATGACTACTGCAGCTTCAACCACCACAATAAACGAGCACACAATAGATTCAAACTTAAAGTGAACCACTTCAGTCTTGATTGTAGAAAATATGACGTCAGTAACAGAGTTGTTAATGCCTGGAATACACTACCTGACTCTCTGGTCTCTTCCCAAAATCCCCAAAGCTTTAACCAAAGACTATCTACTATTGACCTCACCCCATTCCTAAGAGGTCTGTAAGGGGCGTGCATAAGAGCACCAGCGTGCCTACCGTCCCTGTCCTAATGTTCCCTTTAATTGTATTCATTTTATGTATTCAATTCATGCTTATACTTATATATATTATTTGATACGTACTCGACAAAATAAATAGATCAATAAAAATAAATAAATAAAGATTTTCTTTTAAAAAAATGATGTATATTGGAAACCATTAGAGATTTGATGATGAGGATGCATAAGACTTGCAAATAGATGTAGGATAGGTGTGGCAAAAGAAAGTAATGGCGGTACCAATAGGAGGAGCACTTTTTTTTTTTTTTTGCATTTATATCCCGCCCTTCTCCGAAGACTCAGGGCGGCTTACACTAAGTTAAGCAATAGTCTTCATCCATTTGTATATTATATACAAAGTCAACTTATTGCCCCCAACAATCTGGGTCCTCATTTTACCTACCTTATAAAGGATGGAAGGCTGAGTCAACCTTGGGCCTGGTGGGACTTGAATTTGTAGTAATTGCAGGCAGCTGCTGTTAATAACAGACTGCATTAGCCTGTTGAGCCACCAGAGGCCCACTTCTATCAATAGCACCTGGGTGCCAAAACATCTGGAGCGCCACTTGAATACCATCAGCACTGACAAAAACCACCAACAGTCAACTGCAAAAGGCAGCTTTCTGTGGAACAATTTACATCCTGCGCTGATAACTCTAACGCCATCAAACAACATTTACCAATAATAATAATAATAATAATAATAATAATAATAATAATAATAATAATAATAATAATAATAATAATAATAATAATAATAATAATATCAGAGCTGGAAAGGACCTTGGAGGTCTTCTAGTCCAACCCCCTGCCCAGGCAGGAGACTCTACACCATTTCAGACAAATAGCTATCCAACATTTTCTTAAAAATTTCCAGTGTTGGAGCATTCACAACTTCTGCAGGCAAATTGTTCCACTTATTAATTGTTCTAACTATCAGGAAATTCCTCCTTAGTTCCTGGTTGCTTCTCTCCTTGATTAGTTTCCACCCATTGCTTCTTGTTCTACCCTCAGGCGGTTTGGAGAATAGCTTGACTCCCTCTTCTTTGTGGCAGCCCCTGAGATATTGGAAGACTGCTATCATGTCTCCCCTAGTCCTTCTTTTCATTAAACCAGACAAACTGAGTTCCTGCAACCGTTCTTCATATGTTTTAGCCTCCAGTCCCCTAATCATCTTGGTTGCTCTTCTCTGCACTCTTTCTATCTACGGTCCTTGGGAAGGACTCAACAGTTTTGACAAGAATGCCAAATCCGGTCTAAAAATCTAGCTGGCTGTGCAACCAACCATAATAATAATAAGCCGAAGGTGGCTGTGACCCTTAGAAAGAAAATTTTGTCCCAAGATCTCCTTTGTCTTTCTGGAATTGATCCTGCCTTCATGAAAATGTCTGAAATTGTGTTTATCCTGAGGAAACACACGATGTTCTTTCTCTCATCTCAGTGAGGTGATTGCTAGGAGAAAGAGAACTTTGCACTGAGCAGCCGGAGATCTATTGAAGCCAGAGGTTCAAAGAATTTTAATGAAAATATCAGAGGATGAGGGGGAAAAAAAAACCTTAAGGAGGCACGGGAGGTGTAACAGATGGGTGCATGTTATGCAATTCCTTGAGGAAATTCATAGCAAAATGGTATCGGCCGTGGCTTGGAATGCTGAAACCGCTGCCAGATAGACATATAAAGAAGACGCGGAATGAGAAGAAGAAAGGATTGCTGTGAAAAGGAAAAGATGAAAAGGAAGAAAGGCAACCCCGAACGTGTTTGAATATATTAGGATAAAAATTGAAACAGTTAAAAAAGAAGAATGAAAAGAGAATGCATACCAATAAAAATGGAGAAATTAGAATTTGAGGGCGAAAGAAGATGGGACTTAGTGAAATGAGCAAGGAAATATTAGGATATGAATAAAAAGAATGAAAAAAGAATATTTTGGCCAAAATTGTAACTAAGTAAAATATACTGAATTGTATAAGACATGATATGGCCAATGCTCTGCTCATAAATTATGTAAGTTTGTGGGGGGGGGGGTTAAAAAAACCAATAAAAACTTGTTCAAAAAAAAGACATATAAAGAAGACAAGGAAAGTTCCTAGAATCTCTAGAAACAGAAGAAACTGAAAAATTACAAGCAAGAAGTGGGTAACTTACATTAGCTGGTCAAGTAGCTGCAAAAGGTGAGACAAATACATTTGTGGGCTGCTGGGGGTTTGCAGGGGTTTGGGAGAACCTCTAGCTACGATTTGGAGAACTCCAAATCCCACTCCTGGCTGGCTCCGCCCATCCCTCCCATCCCCTCCCATCCCAGGAATCCCCACATGGCCCGTTTCGGATGCATGGAGGCTCAGGGAGGGCAAAAAACAGGCCTACCGGAAGTTCGGGAAACGGGCCCATTTCTAGCCTCCAGAGCCTGGGGAGGCTGTTTTCATCCTCCCGGAGGCTCAAGGAAAGCCTCAGGAACCCGGGAAGGGCAAAAATGCCCCCCCGCTGCCGCCGTTTTGCAAGAAGCCGATTAGACCATGCCCACCATGGCCACGCCCACCCAGCAACCGGACAGAGAACCCCCTTCCTAAAATTTTTGATGCCCACAGACACATAAGACCTAAGTGGAGATTGATGGGCATAACCACAACAATATTCACCGGTTCCCCTGATACCCAAAATAAAGCTGGGCATCTCAAGGATTGCACATCTGAGTTACAAATCTGGTATCAATCAGGAGTCCAGGCAGTTGAAGTGAATGTATGCAGGTTTATTCCACGCTCAAGCTCTGTACAAGAATCTGAACTACTAATGGTCAAAGCAAGCTGGTGGTCGATAAAACTCAATGGAATTCAAGGTAGGTTGGACTTAGATCTCTTGTAGAAGAGGAGGGACTCGAGACTTATGACATATTTGACCCTTCCCTCAGTCCCAGCCTGGTCATCACCTACATCTGGGTTCAGATTCAAAGGAGATCTTGTCAAGGCTGAACGAAGTCCTGAGAAACATGAAGAAGAGACTGAAATGTCATTATGATCTTGCCCCCCACCCACCCCCGTGCTTAATCCATGAAGGTGAGACACTGCAATCTTTGTCACAACTGGGAATGTTGGGACAATTCCTCTGAGTCATGACAGAATGCATTCTCTTCTGAGACAGAGTTGTGACCTGCTTTCCCACAATATTTTCGACACAATGTACTGTGTGTAAGAGATGATCAAGCAGAACCTGGCTTAGGACCTGGGTACTTACGGGACCGCCTGCTGTTACCACACGCCTCCCACAGACCCGTACGCTCCCATAGAGAGGGACTTCTCAGGGTGCCGTCCGCCAAACAATGTCGGCTGGCGGCCCCCAGGGGAAGGGCCTTCTCTGTGGGGGCTCCCACACTCTGGAACGAGCTTCCCCCGGGTTTACGCCAAATACCTGACCTTCGGACATTTCGTCGCGAACTCAAGACCCATCTTTTTATCCGCGCGGGGCTGGCTTAAATTGGGATTTTAATGTTAAATTTATTAATTTTAAACGGGGTCTTAGCATGGTAAATTTTAATCACTGGGCTAATTTAAATAAGTTTTTTAAATCGTATTTTAAACTTGTATATTGTATTGTCGGTTTTATTATGCCTGTACACCGCCCTGAGTCCTTCGGGAGAAGGGCGGTATAAAAATCAAATAAAATAAATAAATAAATAAATAAATAAACCTGAAGGCGGGGTCAAACATGTCATCAGTTTGGAGTCTCTATGCTCTTCGGCGTCATTATGAAATCCTGTATCATTCAAATGCTCTGTCCTTCCATTGCAGATCTTCATAGGAAATTCATTGCAAAAATTCAGTTTGAGGACAGATTCAGGTCAGGTCAGCCTGAATTCAGGGTTTGGCTGAATTTGGTGCATGTACTTCAGAAGTTAACGTCTATATTAATTTTAGTTCACATTAAAAATTACAGTAGGAGAGAGTACATTAATTTAGGACAACAGGGGATAAACTGAGATATGTAGCTGAGTTTTTTTTTTAATTTTCCTTTCTATTTCGACTACCTTTGGTAACTAGCTTATTGCTCACCGCTTAAGGTTATTAAAAATATTACTGCAAAAAGGTAAACTGCAATATATTTTCTAAGATTTTTTACACAGTGTCTGTTCATTCATCCCAAGTGCTCCATATCGCCCAGGAACAGAGAATATAATGCCTTTCACAATCTCTGTTTTCTGAGAGCTGTAAAATAATTAATGGGTTTGGAGAGGACCTGAGAGGACAAAAAATATTTGCATAGAGTGACATTTAGCACATAATAACTCACAGAATGAATCCTGACAAAGCTGAATAACAATTGAAACAGATAGCAAATTGCAAGAACTGGTTATAAATATTTTTCCCTCAGTTAAAAAAAATAATAGTCACAGATACATCAATACCAGTCCACTGATGGCACAGTTAAATTTAGCATGCTCTCTATCCTGTTATCAGATCAACAGAAAAAGAGGAGGAGGAGGAGGAGGAGGGAGGGGAAGAAGAGAGGAGGAAGAAAAAGAGGAGGAGGAGGGGGAGGAGGAGGAAAAGGAGGAGGAGGGGGAGGAGGAGGAAAAGGAGGAGGAGGAGAGGAAGAATTAAATAATAATTTTTAATGCAGCTACTTCCAGAAATTAAAGTGTTCTGGCTCTGCAGTCTCATTAGACAATATTTGCTTTATTTTTTTTTTATTTTATTTCCTGCCCACCGAACACTATTCGCTGTTCACAGTTTACAGGGGGGTTGAAAAAAATAACTTTGCAACCCATCTTCACATTAACAAACTTTGCAGGTCAGTAAAGCAAAGGAAAACTAACCGTCAGGCCGAAAGCGAAATTGCAGTTTCACTTAGCGACTGTTTTGCTTAACAGCCTAAGCTGACGGTCCCAATTGCGGTCACTAAATAAGGACAACCTGTTAAAGAATGCTTCCAGTTATAAGACAAACCAGTCCGTGGTTTCTCTTTTCTCCTTTCGAAAGGGGCTCTGTTGCTCGCTGAAAGCCCGCAAACGTCAGTCAAGAAGAGTACGTGAATAAAATCGAAGCATATGTAAATAAAAATTAATCGATGCCGTGAAATATGTTGCTGGGACTATAATTAAACCTAACTTGGAACGTGTGATTACACTCTATAAAACATTGCACCGAAGTTATTCTTCGGCAGCTGACAACTGTGATAATAGATTTGACAGGAATAATTCATACAATCAGTTCCTCTGAGAAGAACCACATGAGGCCAGGAAGTGCTGCACTCTGTTTCAAAGACGGGTTTGTGAAAGCAACCCAAATTCTCCCACAGGTCCGTTTGGGAAATGCATGTAAAAAAAAGAGATGGGCATACAGAGCAGTTCTTAATGGGTTGCTCCATTAATTCTTAATAACTGCACAAAAGCCTCGCAGACAGCATTCAGTGTGTGATGTGTTCATAGAACGATGATGATCATGAGGATGATACTTTTATTCATTAAACATGAAACTCAGTCAACTGGACACTTAAAAATGCCTCCCAAATATTATTGACTGGCACTGATGATCGATATAGGTTACTGCCAGCGTCCTAGGTATCAACCAAGTATCTTCTTAAAATTTATTATTATTATTAATACCCTATTAATACCCTGTGACTAGCATTGTGTTGTATTTTTTTATTTTTGATGAATGTATTTTGTTCTCCTTATGTACACTGAGAGTCTATGCACCAAAGACAAATTCCTTGTGTGCCCAATCACTCTTGGCCGATAAAGAATTCTCTTTTCTTCTCTTCTGCATTCTCTTCTCTTCTCTTCTCTTCTGCATTCTCTTCTCTTCTCATTATTATTATTATTGTCATGGTGGTACAATGGTTGGAATGCAGTATTGCAGGCTGACTCTGCTCACTGCCAGCAGTTTCATCCTGACTGACTCAAGGTTGACTCAGTCTTCCGTCCTCCCAAAGTCGGTAAAACAAGGACCCAGATTGTTGGGTGCAATATGCAGACTCTGTAATCCTCATAGAGAGGACTGTAAAGCACTAAGTAAGCAGTATATAAGTCTAAGTGCTATTGCTATTACAGGAAGTCCTTGACTTACAACAGTTCATTTAGTGACAATTCACGGAACGAATCCTGGCAAACCTGAATAACAATTGAATGGCACTGAAAAAAAGTGACTTACGACCACCTTTCCCGCTAATGACTATTGCAGCATCCCCATGGTCACGTGATCAAAATTCAGACACTTGGCAGCCGTCACGTGTTTATGAAAGTTGCAGGGTCCCAGGGTCACGTGATCCCCTTTTGTGACCTTCTGATAAGCAAAGTCAATGGGGAAGCCAGATGTTAAGCGTTACTAACTTAACAACTGCAGTGCCTCACTGAATAACTGTGGCAACAAAAGGTCGTAAAATGGGGCAAAACTCACTTAACAACTGTCTTGCTTAGCAACAGAAAAATTGGACTCAGAGGTGGTCGAAAGTCAAGGGCCACCTATATCTAGGGGTGGGCTGCTTGAGGTTCACTGCTGGGGTTCGGGAGAATTCTGTGCAGATTGGAGAACCCCAAAATCCCACTCCTGGCTGGCCATGGTCACCCTGCCCCTCCCCTCCCAGGAGTCCCCACGTGGCCCGTTTTGGATGCAGGTAAGTTCAAGGCGCACGGGGAGCCTCGGGGAGGGTGAAAAACAGGCCTACCGGAAGTTCAGGAAGAACTTCCAGAGGGCCTCCAAAGCCTGGGGAGGCTGTTTTCATCCTCCCGGAAGCTCAAGGAAAACCTCCGGAGCCCGGGGAGGGCAAAAACACCCCTCCCCCAGGGTGCAGGAGGCCGACTGGGCCACGCCCAGCATGACCACGTCCACCCAGAAACCAGGCAGAGAATCCCTTGCTAAAAAAATTTGAAGCCCACCCCTGCCTATATCCTGCCGATAACTCTGATCAGGTGCCTGCCCTTGGCCACGTACACACCTTGCTTGCGCACATCCTCCACGGCGGCCACCAATTCGTCCTTCAAGTCTTGGCTTTCTTTCGCAATCTGTTCTCCTTTCTCCAAGAAGTTCTGAGTGGCTTGCTCAACGGAAGCTGCTAAGACGTGGGCTTTCTTGGACCGGCCTTTCTTTTTTCCTGAAGGCCCTTTGTTGCTGGTGTTTACGAGGGTCGTCACCTTGGGAGGAGAAATCAAGAAAGTCAGTTATGAATATCGCCTTATATTTTGTTCTACGCACGATCGTCCTAAGAGACCAATTTCAGTATTTGGGAGAAGCCTATTTCTTTTTCACGGGATACTGAAGTCTTTGTAAACTTAATTTAAAGTAGGACATCAGCAGAACCTAACATGGTCATTACGGTAGAATCTCCAGCTAGAATAGAGGGAGTAATGAAGAGACTGATAGACAGACAGATGATAGGTAGATAGGTGGAAGACAGACAGACAGATAGATAGATAGATAGATAGATAGATAGATAGATAGATAGATAGATAGATAGATAGATAGGCAGGGATGGAAAGAAAGAAAAGGAAGGAAGGAAGGAAGGAAGGAAGGAAGGAAGGAAGGAAGGAAGGAAGGAAGGAAGGAAGGAAGGAAGGAAGGAAGGAAGGAAGGAAGGAAGGAAGGAAGGAAAAGAAAGGAAGGAAAAGGAAGGAAGGAAAGAAGGAAGGAAAGAGAGAGAGAAAGAGAAAGAGAGAGAGGAAGGAAGGAAGGAAGGAGGGAGGGAGGAAGGAAGGAAGGAGGAAGGAAAGAGAAAGAAAAAGAAAGAAGGAAGAAAACAAAGAGAGAGAGAAAGAGAGGAAGGAAGGAAGGAAGGAAGGAAGGAAGGAAGGAAGGAAGGAAGGAAGGAAGGAAGGAAGGAAGGAAGGAAGGAAGGAAGGAAGGAGGAAAGAAAAAAGGAAGAAAGGAAGGAAAGAAGGAAAGAGAGAGAGAGAGAAAGGAAAGAAGGAAGGAAGGAGGGAGGGAGGGAGGGAGGAAGGAAGGAGGAAGGAAAGAAAAAGAAAGAAAAAGAAAGAAGGAAGGAAGAAAAGAGAGAGAGAAAGAGAGGAGGGAGGGAGGGAGGGAGGAAGGAAGGAAGGAAGGAAGGAAGGTTCTTTACTGGCCAAGTGTGATTGGACACACACAAGGAGTTTGTCTCCAGTGCATAAGACTCAGTCTTATAAAACATGATCATAATCATAAAAATACAATCATCATAAATCATAAAGGAACACTCAATGATAGTCATAAGATACTAAATTTTAAAAAATCAACATAAATCCTAAATCATGAGAATGGCAAACTTAAAGAGTCATTGCAGGTCTGACCTCCCTTAAAATCCCTGAAACCTTGATCTGGCTCTTCCCAAGAGAATGCAGCCACCCTGGCGAGATTCTTGTATGTAGGTTGGCGGCAATAAAGAAGCAACTCTGATCATCCCGTAGTATCGTTCTGGTTCCTTGTGCCTCACAGCCAGATTAGTACAGGAGTAGATTGAAACAAAGGTAAAAGGTAAAGGAGTCCCTGCAGCTTTTACTCTGATAGTTGTTGCTGACTGTAGGGACAATGCTCATCTCCGTTTCAAGGCCACTGGGTTAGGATTGTCCGAAGGCGTTTCCCCGAACATGTGGCCAGCATAAAGTCACAGAGCGCTGCATATTTATCAATTTGCATTTTGCCTGCTTTTTAGCTGCTCGGTCGATGGGAGCTGAGGCAAGGACGGGAACTCACCCCGTCGTGTGGCACTCAGGTCTCGAACCTAGGTTACCAGCTGTCCAGCTGACAAAACAAGCGTGTTAACCACTGAGCCATCGTGCCGCCAGCTTGAAACAAGCCCCCTTCTAATGATCATCAAAGTCACCGAAGATGGCTCCTTTTCTTTGTCTTTTCCCACTTCTCTTTTAATAAAGCATTTGACAGCCTACCAGTTCACGGGGGTTTCAGGTCTCTTTGTGAGGCCTCCGTCGAACAAATGTTCAAGATAATGAAAACTGTGTTCTTTCCAAGCAATTTGACCGTGCATTGGCGGTGCTGCTGCAGTGCTGCTAGCTCCAAGGTATTAAGACTACAGATCCATCTCACACCTTCACCCAATCAATATGTCTTTCTAAACTTGGTTTTCTATAGCAGTGTCTCTCAATTTGTGGCCGCTTGAAGGTGTGTGGACAATTAACACAATGGATGACTCTATACAGGTAGCCTCAGCCTACAACAGTTCATTTAGTGAACGTTTGAAGTTCTGACGGCACTAAAAAGGGGACTTACGACCATTTTTCACACTTATGACCATTGTAGCATCCCCATGGTCATGTGATAAAAAGTCAGATGCTTGGCAAATAACTATAACTATGGGTTTAATGGGTTTTTTTTATAAATACTGTTCTTTTTAATTATTTGGCTATGTGGAATAAGTTTTTTAATTGATATTTTATTCTGTATTTATATGTACCTTTTTATTTGCCTGTGAACCGCTCTGAGTCCCTAGGGAGATAGGGCGATATACAAATACGAAAAATAAATAAATAAAATAAATAAATAAATAACATTGATAATTGTATATAGTTATATATAGTTATATAACGTGTAACCGCTTTTTATGGCCTTCTGACAAGCAAAGCCCACGGGGAAGCCAGATTCACTAAACAACCATATTACGAATTTAACAATCTGCAGTAATTCACTTAACAACGGTGTCCGGAAAGGTCATCAAATGGGGCAAAACTCACTTAACAAATGCCTCACTGAGCGACTGAAACTTTGGACTCAACGTCGTAAGTCGAGGACTACCTGCATGAGGCAGGTCATACAGGCTGAATGGCTGAATAACTTACATTTTACCTATGTATCTGTGGAGAGGTTAAAAACTCTCCCAGTATTTGCTAGGAGTGTGTGTGTGTGTGTGTGTGTGTGTGTGTGTGTGTGTGTGTGAGAGAGAGAGAGAGAGAGAGAGAGAGAGAGAGAGAGAGAGAGAGGCAAGATGGCTGATGCAACAGCACTACAGACAAACATTAAAAAACAAAGACAGAGCCTTTCATTATGCAGTCACAAAATATATTTTAAGTTATTTACACCTCTTGAAGATATTGGTTTATTTATTTATTTATTTATTTATTTTATTCAATTTTTATACCGCCCTTCTCCTGAAGGACTCAGGGCGGTGTACAGCCAAGTAAAAAATCACAGTATAAATATTAAAAGAAATTAAAACCAACATATTATAAGGTGGCCGAATTTAAAACAATTTAAAACATTAAAATATAAATAACCCCACTAAAATTTTAGGCCAGTCCCGCTTGAATAAATAGGTGCGTTTTCAGCTCACGGTTTCCCTTTACATTGTGATCTGACAACAATTTTTTTTTTTTTTAATTCAAAAAGTTTTACAAAATTTTTTTCCCCCCCTTTCCCCCCCTCCCCCTTCCCTTCGCAACCCCCCTCCCCCCCCCCGACTTCCCGGAACAAGCACAAGGTATAGTTAAAAGTAAAACAAACATATGCTAAAAAGTTTTCGTCCCAACTTAATTATACCCCTACAATCATCAATTCCTAACTTCCCCCCAAAGCAATCAAACATAATACATCATAATCATTCAAAAACAGTCTGATAACTCTTAGTCTGATATCTACGTTGAATATAGTCAATCCATTTTTTCCATTCCTTTAAGTATCTTTCTTGCGTATTGTCTTTCAAAAAGGCTGATATCTTCGCCATCTCAGCCAAATTGGCAACTTTCAATATCCATTCTTGTATTGTTGGTACTTCTTTTGTTCTTGTGGTTGTTCCTCTGATGGTAACATCACTGGAATCACCTCAGCTTCCACACCCATTTGAGTCTCTTGAATTCTTTTTTCTATTATTTCTATTTCAAATTTCAGCACTGTAGAAAGAAAATCTTTGGCCTTAAGCACTGTGTCAATACGATATCTTCTTCCCTGATAATACACTGTCAAGCCAACTGGAACCTCCCATCTAAATTGAATCTGGTATTTCTTAAGTTCTTGTGTAAAAAATGTAAAGTCTTTTCTATCCCTTAACATCTTGGGAGGGATCTCTTTCAAAACCTTCAACTCCTGTTCCCCTATTTTCAAGTTTTTCTGAAAAGCAACTTGCAAAATTTGATTCCTCACTGTTCTTTTCAAAAAATAAACCACGATGTCTCTAGGAAGTTTCTTTTGCCTAGCAATCCAAGAATTAACTCTATAAATTTTGTCAATTTGATAAACAACCTCTTGTGGATCAAGTTCAATAAATTCAGCCAGAGCTTCTGATAAAGTTTTTTTTAAATCTTCCCCTTTTTCCTCATTCAAACCCCTAATTCTCAGAGCTCCTTCCATCATTCTATACTGCATCACCACCACTTGATCTTCATTTTTATCCAATTTGATTTGCATTCCCCCCATTCTATTTTCTATTTGTTGATTTGACTGAACAATTTCTTGCACCTCCTCCTCCACCACCTCCAGTCTTTTTGCCAAACCTTGAAAAGCCATCAGGATATCTTCTCTTATTTTTTTATTATTCTCTTTTATTTCTTCTCTTATTTTCTCATTATTATCCATAATCTCCTTAAACCTTTCTTCAGACACTTTCCCTTGCTCTTTAATCAGATCTTCTAAAGCTAGTTCAGAACCCTTCTGCCCCAGTCTTAGGTGGTTTAGTAGCCATTTCAGTTTTAAAATTCACAAAATATAAGTCTAGAAACTTCTCTTTTCCCCTTTAAGTATAGGAGAGCTCAGTTCACTTCATTAAAATCCACACATAACTTTTCTTATCTTCTTATTCGTCATTTTCACTCCCGTTCAGGCGCCATCTTTAAGAGTCAATTAAAACAAAGGAGAAAAAAAAAATTCTCTTTTTTAAAAGGTAGAAGTCCGGAAATCAAAAATACTTGCAATCCAATAATCGTCCGCTTGCACTCATTCCGTCTGCTTAAAGAGATCCATAAAGATAAGACAATTAGCAGAGATGGACACCTTCTTCTTTTCCTGCTTTTGCAGACACGCACTGAAGTCGGAGATGGCAGGAATATTTATGGGACCCGTCGACCCTTCGAGGCTCTGCTTAATTAAAACAAAGCCTCTGGGGAGGTCTACCAACATTTCCTGCGCTCTTATCTTCCCCCTTTCATCCAGGGAAAAAGATTAAAGCCGGCTTTTCCTGGCTTTTACGATGTTCAGTGCGGAGCCCCTTTAATTAGGGCTCAGCGAAGAGGTGGAGCCACCCGGAAGTCTGAACAATTTTTTACTACATTACGCAATTAGAAATCCCGATCAGACAGGGCGAGAGAATAGAAGCCAAAATAAGAAATAAAAGTTATAAAACTGGACCAGCTGGTCCAGAATGCGGCTGTGCGGGTGATAGAGGGAGCAACACGATGCTCCCATGTAACACCTCTCCTACGCAAGCTGCACTGGTTGCCGGTGGTCTTCCGGGTGCAATTCAAGGTGTTGGTGATCACCTTTAAAGAGCTCCATGGCATAGGACCGGGTTATCTACGGGACCGCCTACTGCCACCAATAGCCTCCCATCGACCTGTGCGCTCCCATAGGGAGGGCCTCCTCAGGGTGCTGTCAGTCAAACAATGTCGACTGGCGACCCCCAGGGGGAGGGCCTTCTCTGTGGGTGCTCCTGCCCTTTGGAATGAGCTGCCTCCGGGGTTACGTCAACTCCCTGACCTCCGGACCTTCAAACGCGAGCTTAAGACCTTTTTGTTCCATCGTGCGGGTCTGGCCTAACGTAATTTTTAAATGTGGGGGTTTTTACTAGGGTTTTTTTGATACTTTTAAACTTATTTTTGGCCAATTTTAGAATCAGATTTTTAAAATGTTTTAATTTTTGTCTATGTTGTTTTATTTTGGCTGTAAACCGCCCTGAGTCCTTCGGGAGAAGGGAGGTGTAGAAATTAATTAATTAATTAATTAAATAAATAAATAAATAAATAAATATTGACTATAATATGAAGATAAATGTATATATGTATAATCCGAATGGTTATAATCAGTCTTATATTATTATAATTATTATACTATTACTAGAATTGTTAAAATCTATGAGAAGGCAAATATTGAATAGTGAATTACAAAGTAAAATATACAGTATATGCTGATACGGAAAGTTGTAAAATTGCATTACACTGTTGTGTTGTTTGTTTTTTCTATTTGTTTGTATTTGTCTTATTATTTTTTGTCCTTGTTTTTTTTTTTCTCACTTGTTTAAAGTTGGGAAATATTCAATAAAAACTATTTTAAAAAAGAAAGAAAGAAAGAAATCCCAGTCAGACAAATTCAGCGAAGAGATTTACAGAGATTTTTTTTCTAAAAAAGATGAGTTCTTCCATCTGAAATACTATTGTCTCATTATGTTGTTATTCCTCAGTGTAGCCTATGGAATCGCTCTAAAACTCTTGCTTCTGTTTTGAAATGCTCCCAATACAATTACGGCAATTTTCCTTACAATTTGGCATATCACTAAAACGCTATTCTCGGTGACCACCTGACACACAAGTAAAGCAAAAAAGAAAAAAGAAAAGAAAAGAAAAAAATCAAGGATAGCAACAGTGCTAAATATATAATCTCACTGTAACAGAGGAACAACCACCTAAATGGACAGATTCCACAGTTTCCTATTCTACATGACGGACTTGATGCGTGGTGTCAAATAGCAACCTCAGAACATTTCACACCAAGCAAAACTCGCTACTCTGAGAACAAAAAAATAAATAAAACAAAAAAAAGCTCAGTTCAAGGTTCAAAAATATCACTCGTAAAAATATCAAATGGATCGATTACTAAATTTGCAATGGAGTGTCTTAAAAATTATAGCAATTATATACTGTTTGCTACGATTCAGAGCAAATTAAGGGTATTTTTTTCATATAATGAGTTTACAGATCAATAACTGCACCATGGGGGGGAAAAGAAATCCAATAACTTGAACTGCCTTTTGAAAACCATCAACTCATTTGAAAGTGTTACACTGTACAACTATATGGATATTTGTCCTAATCCATAGATTCGAATGAGAACTGTGGAGGGGGAATCTTAAGTCAATGCATGCCCTGTTTAACTCAAAGCAGGCCTCTCTTTTCTGCACATCCCTTATTCTTTTCCTGTCTTTAACATTAGTGTCAGTTTGGTCTAGTGCAGGGCTCTCAAACTTGATTTAACATAACATAACATAACATAACAACAGAGTTGGAAGGGACCTTGGAGGCCTTCTAGTCCAACCCCCTGCCCAGGCAGGAAACCCTACACCATCTCAGTCAGATGGTTATCCAACATTTTCTTAAAAATTTCCAGTGTTGGAGCATTCACAGCTTCTGAAGGCAAGTCGTTCCACTTATTAATTGTTCTAACTGTCAGGAAATTTCTCCTTAGTTCTAAGTTGCTTCTTTCTTTGATCAGTTTCCACCCATTGCTTCTTGTTCTACCCTCAGGTGTTTTGGAGAATAGCTTGACTTCCTCTTCTTTGTGGCAGCCCCTGAGATATTAGAACACAGCTATCATGTCTCCCCTAGTCCTTCTTTTCATTAAACTAGACATACCCAGTTCCTGCAACCGTTCTTCATATGTTTTATCCTCCAGTCCCCTAATCATCGTTGTTGCTCTTCTCTGCACTCTTTCTAGAGTCTCAACATTTTTTTTACATCGTGGCGACCAAAACTGGATGCAATATTCCAAGTGTGGCCTTACCAAGGCATTATAAAGTGGTACTAACACTTCACGTGATCTTGATTCTATCCCTCTGTTTATGCAGCCCAGAACTGTGTTGGCTTTTTTAACAGCTGCTGCACACTGCTGGCTCATATCTAAATGGTTATCCACTAGGACTCCAAGACTCCAATTTCATTGAGGGCTGCATCAGGGTTGTGTTTTACCTTGTGGGGGGGAGGCAGGGGGGGAGTAGCTAGTTCAGCATCACTCCTCGCTGGTGGCCCGAGGGCTCTGCCAGTGAAAACAGGCTCCCAAGCTCCGTTTTCAGCTGCAATGGCGGCCTACAACCCTCTGTGTCAGGATTCCAAGTAACGCTCCCCAACGAAAGAAGATTCCGAGGGCTCAAAGTTCCATTTTATTAGAGATGTCATACTGGCACATCTGGGAAAACCCGAATCTGAAAGCTTCCAGGGTTTTCTCCACCCAAGTCCCTGCCCAGCACCCATATGTCCATCACATGGCCTAATCAATGCCTTACTTTTTGAATAGGTCGTATTTTCAGGGAAACGCAATACCTGTACAACAGGTTTGTGTTTCTCTCTCCTGGAGAAAAGGGAAAGGGTTAGGACTGCAGACAGGGGCTGGGAAAACTCAAAAGACTCCAGGATCAAGTCAGCTTGATAAGGTCCACAGCTGCCAGGGTCTGGGGGACTGAAAGCCTAGGAAGAGGAGGTCTTGATTTAGGAATATGGGAAGCCTCAAGCCTAACAAGGAGGCAGAGCCTAGCAGTCATGCCAAATTGATCCAGAAGCACCGCAGCCTGCCAATTCTGCTAATCAGTTTTTCCTCTTTCTGGCTGGATATCCTCTCTGGAGCCATTCGGGCCAGAGGGATCCAATGCTCAACCCCAAAGTTTAGAAAATAGTAGTTAGCAACCAAAGCAGCCAAAACTGGGGTTTTCAACCCTGCGGCGAACCAAAAGGGAGGAGAGGAGGAAATGAGGTTCACAGAGACTATTAAGCAACCAGCAGAATAATTTTTTATTTTCCTGGGCTCCAAGATGACTGTAGTTGGGGACTGCAGCCAAGAAAATAAAAGACACTTGCTCCTGGAGGGAAAGCTATGGCAAAGCTAGACAGCGTACTAAAAAGCAGAGACATCACCCTGCCAACAAAAGTGTGTAGAGTCAAGGCTCTGGTTTTCCCAGTTGCAATTTATGGCTGTGAAAGTTGGACCATGAGAAAGGCTGAGCGCCAAAGAATGGAGGCCTTTGAACTCTGGTGCTGGAGAAGACTCCTGCAAGTCCCTTGGACTGCAAGGCGATCCAACCGGTCAGTACTAGAGGAGATCAATCCTGACTGCTCTTTAGAAGGCCAGATCCTGAAGAGGAAACTCAAATACTTTGGCCACCTAATGAGAAGGAAGGACTCACTGGAGAAGAGCCTCATGCTGGGAACGATGGAGGGCAAAAGAAGAAGGGGACGGCAGAGAACGAGGTGGCTGGATGGAGTCACTGAAGTAGTCGGCGGGGAGCTTAAATGAACTCCCGAGGATGGTAGAGGACAGGAAGGCCTGGAGGAACATTGTCCATGGGGTCATGATGGGTCGGACATGACTTCGCAACTAAAACAGCAAGTTAGCCACCAAAGCAGCGAAAACTGGGGTTTTCAACCCTGCGGCGAACGAAAAGGAAGGAGAGGAGGAAACGAGGTTCACAGAGACTGTTAAGCAACCAGCAGAATAAATTATATTTTCCTGGGCTCCAAGATGACTGTAGTTGGGGACTGCAGCCAAGAAAATAAAAGACACTTGCTCCTGGAGGGAAAGCTATGGCAAAGCTAGACAGCGTACTAAAAAGCAGAGACATCACCCTGCCAACAAAAGTGTGTAGAGTCAAGGCTCTGGTTTTCCCAGTTGCAATTTATGGCTGTGAAAGTTGGACCATGAGAAAGGCTGAGCGCCAAAGAATGGAGGCCTTTGAACTCTGGTGCTGGAGAAGACTCCTGCAAGTCCCTTGGACTGCAAGGCGATCCAACCGGTCAGTACTAGAGGAGATCAATCCTGACTGCTCTTTAGAAGGCCAGATCCTGAAGAGGAAACTCAAATACTTTGGCCACCTAATGAGAAGGAAGGACTCACTGGAGAAGAGCCTCATGCTGGGAACGATGGAGGGCAAAAGAAGAAGGGGACGGCAGAGAACGAGGTGGCTGGATGGAGTCACTGAAGTAGTCGGCGGGGAGCTTAAATGAACTCCCGAGGATGGTAGAGGACAGGAAGGCCTGGAGGAACATTGTCCATGGGGTCATGATGGGTCGGACATGACTTCGCAACTAAAACAGCAAGTTAGCCACCAAAGCAGCGAAAACTGGGGTTTTCAACCCTGCGGCGAACGAAAAGGAAGGAGAGGAGGAAACGAGGTTCACAGAGACTGTTAAGCAACCAGCAGAATAAATTATATGGGAAATGTAGAAACTGCTAGGAATTATAAGCACAGGCACAGTTGAAATATGAATAAGATACATATTGCAGGAAGACAGAGGAGATTTAGAGAGTGGATATCCTTTTAATTTTGTTTGGAAAGGAGCAATTATTCGCATACAATCTTCTGCAATAAAGGGGGAAGGGGAGGAACCCAAAGGGCCATTTTGAAGAGGCAACTGGACTTACTTACTTTGTTTGTTTTTTTCCCCTTGAGGATGTTTCACTTCTCATCCAAGACGCTTCTTGGATGAGAAGTGAAACGTCTTCAAGGAAAAAACCAGGAAAGTCCAGCTGCCTCTTGCAAAAGTATATTGGGGGCAAACGTGACCTGGATGATGGAGAAACTCCATAGACAAAATGGAGGAGGAGGTCTTTATTTTTGTCTGTTTGGTCTTCACCATTTCCAAAAAGGTTCAGTTGTCAATGAGTCACACGATTTGAATCATGAATTAAATCAGTTACACATGTTGCTGTGTGTGTGAGAGAGAGAGAGAGCGACAGAGAGACAGAGAGAAACAGGGAGTTTAGTTTAGTTTAGTTTAGTTTATTTAGATTTTTATACCGCCCTTCTCCCAAAGGACTCAGGGCGGTGTACAGCCAGATTAAAACAATAATATACAAAATTAAAATAACAATTAAAATACATATTCAAAGATGGCCGAAAATTAAAACCGTCAAATTGACCTATACTAAAATACCCCAATCTAAAATTATTAAAAATCCAGAAATTTGAAAATTTAAAAATCAAGCCAGTCCCGCTTGGATAAACAGGTATGTTTTCAATTCACGGCGAAAGGTCCAAAGGTCAGGTAATTGGCGTAAACCGGGGGGAAGTTCGTTCCAGAGGGTAGGTGCTGCAACAGAGAAGGCCCTTCCCCTGGGGGCCGCCAGCCGACATTGTTTGGCGGACAGCACCCTGAGAAGACCCTCTCTGTGTGAGCGTACTGGTCGGTGGGAGGCATAAGGTAACAGCAGGCGGTCCCATAAGTACCCGGGCCCTAAGCGATGGAGCGCTTTAAAGGTGGTAACCAACACCTTGAAGCGCACCCAAAAGACCACAGGTAGCCAGTGCAGAGAGGGAGGGAGGGAGAGGGAGAGAAAGAGAGAGAGAGAGAGAGAGATTCTGAAATTAATAATCAATACAACTGTACACTTCTTGGGATTTTCTGCACAATTAGGTATTCTGTACACTAACCTGAAATATAAGGCCCATTCCTATTGCTGCGTACACCCTAAAGCAACATAGGCACGGATAGTGCAAAAGGTTAATTAATAGAATTATAATATCAAAACTGTACAATTCAAAAGAACGTTCCAGATATAGGTCATCAAACAGTTCCTTCTCAAGATATTCCCAGAGAGAATAGTTACGATAATTGACCTGGAAAATACAGTTATACTATTAAGCGGGGAGAGGCTAATGCATGTGTAGGTGGATGTGCATATTACGGAAGTTGGAAAAGGCCCATTTGTCTAATCCAATCTGCTCACAGGGGAAATCCAAATTAAATTATTTCCAGCGTACAATTCTCCAGTTCCAATTCTCCAATTCTCTCCTTGAATGCATCCAAGTGGAGGGAAACTTCACCATCTCTATTGATAATTGCTTCCTCTGCCCGACAGTTCTTATTGTTTGGAAGTTTTACTTAACTTTCAATCAAAATTGACTTTCATGAAACTTAAGGCCATTATTCCATGTCTAGCACACTGGAATGGACAGCAGAGAGGCCTAGAGCTCTCCTTTATTTGACAATTCTTTGGGCACTTGAAAAATGCAATTATATCCAAGCTCGGCTATCTTTTTCAAAGCTAAGCAGACCCAATTTCCTTTGTGTTCTTTTAACACCTGCTTGCCACTCCTGATCATCTTCTCTTTGCTCTTTCCACCCTTCTCTGTTGCATTGAATCATTCCTCAACTGCAGCGTCCAAACAAAACCCTTTACTCCTTATTCCATTTACAGAATTTGATTCAGAGAGCTAGATGATATTTTTTTTTTAAATGAGCCACACCTTCTCTCAATAAAATGTCAATGTATTCATTTTATTCAGTCGGTCCACTCTTTAGCCTTTCAAGTTCATTTTGAATTTCTTCTAGGATAATAGCGAGCTCATCCTATGCTGTATTTTCTGCAAATTTTGATAAGGCACTTCTTCTACCCCTTCGCCCAACTGTTTAATGAAAATGTTGAGTACAATGATATGGTATCAAATGGGGGGGAAAATGTTAATAAGTGTCTTGTGAAGAATCCAGAGGATTCATCCAGCTGGCATCGCATCCAGTCCATACTTAATTAATATGTTAATCAAAACAATATAAAATTCTTGCGGAGGAGGTATGGCAAATGAAGATGGCTCTGCAAAAAAATAATAATAATAATGGAGCTAATGAAAGACAAATGACAAACCAAGTAAGTGACCTGGATATTTTTTTTCTGATTGGTTTTACAAAAGATGGTGACCTGCATGATTGACTGTATCATCAAGTCATTTTCAACTTCTAGAAACCACGCAGATAATGTCCTTAGCACAGGGGTGGATTCCAAATCCCGTCGCTACCAGTTTGCTCATGTGCACGCACGGGGCGCTTCTGCACATGCGCAGAAGCGTTTGGGCAGGCAGGCAGAGCCTCCCACTGCCGCCGCTAACGGTTCGCCCGATCCAGTGCGAACCGGTAGCAACCCACCACTGCCTTAGCATCATACTAGGTAGATGTATTTTAGGAATATATTAGATCAGGGGGGTCTCCAAACTTGGCAAGTTTAAGACTTGTGGACTTCAACTCCCAGAATTCCCCAGCCAGCCAAAGTTGTCAAGTTTGGAGACTCCTGTACTAGATACATACCTCAGAGTCTGAAGAAAAACTCTCAAGAAACGTAGCTGAATTTTGGGGTTCGGTGTACCTCATGTAATAACTGAGCAACTTAGCAACCAATTTTGTAACCAACAGTTCCTCAACTGTTGGAATGAAGTTTCTCCCTTGCTTTTGATAGAACTTTAATATGGCTATAGCACTTCTATGAGGCACAGAGGACACATGACCAAGGGGAAGATTACAAGATTACCTTGTAAAAGCTGGGAGGGAGGGGAAGAACAAGGTATTTAAAATATTTAACTTATTCTAAACTAGGGATGTCCAATCTCAGCAACTTTAAGACTTGAATAGAATATAATTTTTTATTGGCCAAGTGTGATTGGACTTACAAGGAATTTGTCTTGGTGCACACGCTCTCGGTGTACATAAAAGAAAAGATACGTTCATCAAGAATCATAAGGTACAACACTTAATGATAGTCATAGGGTGCAAATAAGCGATCAGGAAACAATATCAGTATAAATCGTAAGGATACAAGCAACAAAGTTACACTCATACAGTCATAAGTGGAAGGAGACTTGTAGACTTCAACTCTCAGAATTCCCGAGGCAGCATGGCTCCACAGATCTTCAAGTTGTCAAGGTTGGAGACACCTGTCCTAAATCATGAATGTCTACCCATGTAATCTCCCTTGTTCGTATTAGAAAGAGTCTCGATTTTGTTCTTAAGGTGGTTAATAAGTAGTTTCTTTTATTTAGTTAGTTTCTTTTTCTTCTCTCCCTCCCTCTCCGTCCCTCTCTCCCAATCCAGATAAAATGGATGCCCGGTCTCTTTCTTTTAGGTTCATTTCCCCTGATACCACCTAACTTAACTAACCACATTTTCTGCTTCCTCAACCTTCTTTCCAGAGCACATTAAAATGCTGCTTTGCCTCATTATTGTCAGTGTGGTTCTTACATATTGCCAGATCGCATGCGGCAGATTAGACCCAGACGGTCTGGCAAAGGACCAGTGCTGTGGTGCTAATTGTTGCTTAGCTGGTTCACCCTCATTGTTTCTCCTCTTCCCTTCAGATATAATGTAAATTAATTAATTAATTAATTAGGAGGTTCTATGCAATGCGGTGGCTCAGGGGCTAGGACGTTGAGCTTGTCAATCGAAAGGTCGGCAGCTCGGCGGTTCGAATCCCTAGTGCTGCCGTGTAACGGGGTGAGCTCCCGTTACTTGTCCCAGCTTCTGCCAACCTAGCAGTTTCGACAGCACGTAAAAAATGCAAGTAGAAAAAATAGGGACCACCTTTGGTGGGAAGGCAACAGCGTTCCGTGCACCTTTGGCGTTGAGTCATGCCGGCCACATGACCACGGAGACATCTTCGGACAGCGCTGGCTCTTCGGCTTTGAAACAATGAGCACTGCCTCCTAGAGTCGGGAACGACTAGCACGTATGTGCGAGGGGAACCTTTACCTTTACCTTTATGCAATGAGGAGCCTAGGTTTTGAGAATTGTAAGCCGCCCTGAGTCACTTGATCGAGTGGGAAAGCTACAGGAATCGAATCAAGCAATCAATAAAAATGAACAACCTCCACTACCTAGTGTACAGGTAGGTAATCCTTGATTTACGACCACAATTAAACCTGACCTTTCTGTTGCTAAGTGAGACATTTGTTAGCTGAGCTTTGCCCCATATTACAATCTTTCTTGCCAAAGTTGTTCAGGGAATCACTGCAGTTGTTAAGTGAGGAACCTGGTTGTTAAAGGAATCTGGCTTCCCCACTGACTTTGCTTGTCAGAAAGTTGCAGAAGATAGCAATAGCACTTGGCACTTGGACTTATATACCGCTTTGCAGTGCTTTACAGCCCTCTCGAAGCGGTTTACAGAGTCAGCCTCTTGCCCAAAACAATCTGGGTCCTCATTTTACCCACCTCGGAAGGAGGAAAGGCTGAGTCAACCTTGAGCCAGTCAGGATCGAACTGCTGGCAGTGAGCAGACTTAACCTGCAATACTGCATTCCAACCATTGCACCACCAGGAAGGAGCATAAGAAAGGGAATTAGGAAGGAAGGAAGGAAGGAAGGAAGGAAGGAAGGAAGGAAGGAAGGAAGGAAGGAAGGAAGGAATAACGATAGTACTTAGACTTATATACCGCTTCTCAGGGCTTTTACAGCCCTCTCGAAGCGGTTTACAGAGTCAGCCTCTTGCCCAAAACAATCTGGGTCCTCATTTTACCCACCTCAGAAGGATGGAAGGCTGAGTCAACATTGAGTCAGTCAGGATCGAACTGCTGACAGTTGGCGCAATTAGCCTGCAATGCTGCATTCTAACCCCTGTGCCACCATGGCTCTTAGATGATCATATGACCACGGGACTCTGCAACCTACCATTCAATCAGTAACAGTGTTGGAAGGGATCTTGGAGGTTATCTAGCCAACCTTCTGCTCACGCAGGAGATCTGTACTAGGGATTCGAACCGCCGAACTGCCAACCTCTCTGATCGACAAGCTCAGTGGCCGTGGGGATGCCACAGGAGACATAAGTATAAAAAACAAGTCACAAAGTCCTTTTGTTCAACACCATTGTAACTTCAAGTGTTCACTGACCAAATGGTTGTAAATCGAGGACTATCTGTAATCAACAGATCTACATCTGTTGATCTGTTGATCTACATCTACAACTTAAAAGCCACCATAAATTCTAAGACTTTCAGTTCAAATATTTCAGATGAGGCTTATCTTGAGAACGCTATAGTATTTATTTATTTATATATATATAAATAAATAAATACTATTTATTTATTTATATATATATAAATAAATAAATAGTCTTTGGTTATTCGGGTTTTCTCCCGCGTAAAATTGGAAGTGTCTTGGCGACGTTTTGACGAAGTCTCATTCGTCATCTTCAGGCTTCAGCTTCGTGCTTCTGGGAGCAATGTGTGATTGCAGCTGTTTCTTCCTTTTTAACTGCTAGTGGGGGTTTGAACTAATTGGGTGGGAGCTTGGCTGTGCTCTGATTGGATGGGGTTTTTTTGAAATCCCATGCATGAAAATGGGATTTCATGTAAATCACATGAAATCCCATGCACCGCCTGCCCCACCACATACATTGGACAAACCAACAGAAGAATAAGTGCACGCATTGAAGAACACAAGAACTCAATCAAAAAAGAGGAACCAACTTCTTCGCTGGTCCAACACCTTAAAGCCACAGGACACGATATTGACTTTAAAAAGACCAGAACTACCACCAAAACTGAACACTTTAACAACAGAATAATCAGAGAAGCCATCGAGATAGAAAAACGCCCACACAGCATGAACAAACGAGATGATACCTCCCGTCTACCAGCCATTTAGAAACCCGCCCTTATTGACAAACGAGTCCCTAACATGAGGAATGACACAAGACCCACACTCATGAGTGCCACACAGGATGTCACCACCACACATCCACCCAGAAATCAGACCCAAACCCACACTGATCATGAAGCACGACCAAGGACCAGAAGCCAGACCGCAGCTGCAACATTAGCCATTTCAAACCCCTCCAATCCATACATGCAGCAGACTGACACCCACTATGAAGATGTATCACAACCACGAACATGAAGCCAAACAACAGCAATGCAGCTCACCAGCTCAAACCCCCTGCAACTCAGACTAATCTGAGCACAACCAAGCCCCCACCCAAACAGGACACACCCCCAGCCAATGAGAGCACAAAAAAATCTCCCAGCCAATCAGAGCACAGCCAAGCTCCCACCCAATTAGTTCAAACCCCCACTAGCAGTTAAAAAGGAAGAAAGAGCTGCAATCACACATTGCTCCCAGAAGCACGAAGCTGAAGCCTGAAGATGACGAATGAGACTTCGTCGAAACGTCGCCAAGACTCTTCCAATTTTACGCGGGAGAAAACCCGAATAACCAAAGATCTACATACAAACACCCGCGAAAACCTCAGAAAATATATATATATATATATATATAAATGCAAACACAATAGACCTATTTATGGCTCTGTTTCTCTTCTAAGAATATTTAAACAAAGCAATCCTTCAAAACGGCTTGGCAAAGCCATAGGCACCCTGTTTCTAATAGGAAAACAAAATGATTGTGTTGCTTCACTCTGCATTGTCCTGAGATCTGGTCCAAGAGTTTCAGTAGCCAAAAGAGGGTTCTGTGCACGGGCTGAATGAAACCTTTTCTGACTTTCCCGTTAACACGAAAAGGCATTGCCTTTCTGCTCAACTGAATCAGAAGTGACCATCCTGCTAAAATAATTGTGTCCGTGGCTTTTCTTTTTTTTTTTTTTACAGGTGACATACAAACAGCTGCACATAAATAGTAAGTAAGCAAGTGTACGTTTGCAGAAAAATGCCATAATGTGTTGGCATATGGAGATGATGTCCATTTCTGTCCACTTAGGGATTTACTGGAACGTACAAATTGGGCCAGGAGTGCTAAAAATCTTTTGTGTGCAGCTGTTTCTTGTTTATTTGTACATGGCTCAATTGGGGAGATACAAAGATGCTCAACATATTTGCAGAGGACATGAATTTGGAGAAAATTGCCAAAAGCTTCGGAAAACAGCTCAAGGTTCAAATGGATCGTGACTTGGACCTTTTCTATCAAAATGTGGTTTAGTGGCAAGAAATGTAGAGCTCATTGGCACTTTGCTGGCTGGGAAATTCTGGGAGTTGAAGTACACCAGGCTTAAAGTTGTCAAGGTTGGAGACCCCTGGCTTAAAGAGTAGACTGAGGGGAGACATGATGGTAATTCACTGCCTTCTTCCTCGAGCAAGTCTTTTGAAATTGTTGGATAATTTATTTATAGTAACATTCAAACAGCGAACATTTGTACGTTTCGGTGGCTTAAGTGTAAGGATAAAGTTTGTGCAGGAAAAGAGATCAAATTCTTCCAATTTACAATTTTATGGACTCTTTTATTCCGCAACTCACAGCATTGAACTCCTGGGCTCAGATTTTGTTCTAATTCTGCCTGCCTCTCCTTCCAATTAACGGAACACAATGTGCGAGAACAGGAATGTACTCAGTATCTAGCTGGGTGCTACAAACCTCTGCCGATCCTGTAAAAAGAATACATGGTTTTCATATTTTATGCTAAAAATAAAACAAAACTTCAACAGCGTTTCTGGACATTTAAAAGGAAAATGTGGAAAGCAAAAAAAAAAAAAAACATTTTGTGCAGCTCCTCATCTTGGAAAGCAAAAAACATCTTCAGCTTTCTGGCTGGATAATGATTTTTCACAAGCGCTGTGACTCTCATAGGTAACAAAAATATTTTTATATTAACAGGGTCACTCAGATATGTCCTAAGGAGGGTTCTTTCCATGAAAAAGTTGTCTGCTTTTTATTTTGTTTTGCTCTGTAAGCAAGGAAAAATGGAACATGGAGTAGTGTATATCAAATCAGCTCCAAAATAAAGAAGTCTGGCCCCAGCTAGCAGGAATTTTGAGCTCAAGCTGCACACATGTGGTTTTATCAAGTAATAGGTGATAAAATCATTACAGCGTATGTATTAACAGAACAGAACAGAACAGAACAGAACAGAACAGAATACAATACAATACAATACAATACAATACAATACAATACAATACAATACAATACAATACAATACAATACAATACAATACAATAGGAGGAATGGAATGGAATGGGAATGGGAATAGGACAAGAGAGTAGAGTAGAGTAGAGTAGAGTAGAGTAGAATAGAATAGAATAGAATAGAATAGAATAGAATAGAATAGAATAGAATAGAATAGAATAGAATAGAAATCTTTATTGGCCAAGTGTGATTGGACACACAAGGAATTTGTCTTGGTGCATACGCTCTCAGTGCACATAAAAAGACAAGATACATTTGTCAAGAATCATAAGGTTCAACACTTAATGATAGTCATAGTATGTTTGCAATACATTCTATAACTAGACCTAAGACCAACTTACATAATTTGACCTCCAAGGTCAATTTGCTTCTAACTGTTGGCTCTTCTGCAAGAAATCAGTCAATTTTAGGCCCTATCCCCATGACCAATTGCCATTATTCTCTCGTAAAAGAGCAAAATATTATTTAACTACAATACAATGGACCTATTAATTTAACATTAAAAGTGCTTGTCTAACTGGTTATTAATATTAATGTTTTTCATTAATATGTTAAATCGGTTAAAATAGTATAGCGTACGTACGCTGGAATATCCAAACGCCTTTGGTCTAAGGTTAAATTGTAAAATAATTCCCACCATGTTTCAAAACCAAAGAAATTGGGAGTATCATTAATTCAACACCACATGAAGTTACAGACTTTATTCTCCTTGCCTTCTGCTATAGCTTTAGAAGTCAGAGATCCTGCACCCACAATGTCAGAGGTCTATGCTGGTGAAGGTTGTGTCAGGCAGATATTCAAGAGGTAAAGGTTCCTTATTACTTAACAGGGATCTTTCTGAGACCTACTACAAATTCTACAAAGGATTGTTTCCCACATGTGGCATAGATTCGCCATCGTGACACTAGTCATTGTTATGATGGGAATTATTTTACAATAGTTTACAAGACCAAAGGTGTTTGGATATTTCAGTGTACACTATATTATTTTAACCGATTTAACGTATTAATGAAAAACATTAATATTAATAATAGGTTATTTGGCTCTTCATATAATGTAGCCATAATATAGTAATTTGAGCTTGGTCATTTAGGTCCTATAATAATAATAATAATAATAATATTTTAATTTATATATCGCCCTTCTCCCGAAGGACTCAGGGCGGTGAACAGGCAGATAAAATATAAATACACACAATAATTAAAAACATCCCTTAAAAAACTAATTTAAATGCCAAAATGTTAAAAAACGTACTCCCCCGTAAAATCACAAAATTTTAAAAACCCATCCAATAAAAATAAAAATCAGGCTAGTCCAGCCATACGAAATAAATAAGTTTTAAGTTCGCGGCGAAAGGTCCTAAGGTCAGGTAATTGTCGAAGTCCGAGGGGAAGTTCGTTCCACAGGGTCGGAGCTCCCACAGAGAAGGCCCTCCCCCTGGGGGCCGCCAGTCGACACTGTTTGGCTGACGGCACCCTGAGGAGTCCCTCTCTGTGAGAACGCACCGGACGATGGGAGCTCTGGGTTGATTTGATTTGGTGACCCGTTTATTTCCTTGGCTGCCCATCGTATTATTGGGATTGTTTTCAACACTAAAGTTCAAAACCATTAATATTCTTCAAAGTCTAATTTTTCCGGACATACTGACCTGGGAAAAAATCATTGTCTGGATGATTCTGAACTTTGTAGGCATCTCAATACCCTTTTGAAGACCTTCAGCACTAGCAAATGTTAGACACTGGCATGTTTTCTTGACTGTTAAGATTCTTTACTCATAAGGGCTGATCCTAAACCCGTGGTGGCGAACCTATGGCATGCATGCTACCACACGAGCTCAGCTCCGGCGCACCAGCTGATTTCCGGGCCTTCTGGGCCCACCAGAAGTAGGGAAACAGGCTATTTCCTGCCTCCGAAGGGCCTGGGTGATGGTGGGGAAGGCCCATTTTTCTCTCTCACCTAGCTCCAGAGCCTCTCAATGAGTCTGGGGAGGGCGAAAACGGCCTTCCTCACCCCCTCCAGGCCCTCCGGAGGCCAGAAACGGCCCGTTTACCAACTTCTGATTGGATAGGAAGTGACATTTTTTTTACTGTCCCCAGCCTCCAGATCCTCTCTAGGAGTCTCTGGAGGCTGGGGACAGCAAAAAGCATCACTTCCTGTCCAACCGGAAGTTGGTCAATGGGCCAACTCTGGGGGGTGGGGAAGGCCGTTTTTTGCCCTCTGGAGCCAAGTAAGAGAGAAAAAGGAGCCTACCGGGCCATCACATGCCAGGAGGGGAGGGTCGCGTGCACATGCGCAAGGCGCATAGAATTATGGGTGTGGGCACATGCATGACCCCTCCCACCCCTCCTAGCACGCGATGACAAAAAGGTTAGCCATCACTGTCCTAAATTGTCAAGGCTACCCACCATTTCAACATCTTCATTACCATTCCCGAGACTGGCTACTTTCCCTTTTGTCCTTAATTTAGTTTTCTTTATGTTTAATGAGTCCCATTTTTTCACTGGGCTTGACTTTCATTACTAAAGCTTGCAGATAATGCATTTTTTTCCCCAGCCGTCGGAATAACATCATTAAGTGATTATATTTTTCCTCCAATTCGAAATACATCATCACCTTCCAATCCAGCTTTCCTGGGGTATATTCAGCATGTAGGCTGAATAAATAAGAAGTATACAGTTTTGTCTGACTTCTTTGCCAGTCTGGAGCCAGTCTGTTCCAGGACTTTCACTTCTTTTATCTGTACAGGTAGTACAGACTACCTCAACTTACAACCATTTGTTAACTACTGTACAAAATTATAACTGCATTGCAAAAAAAAAGTGAATTAGGATCGTTTTTCACACTTACCACCACTGCAGCATCCCCAAGGTCACATGATCAAAATTCAGACACTTGGCAACCGGTTCGTATGTCCCGGAGTCATGTGATCACCTTTTGGGAATTTTTGGATGAGCAAAGTCAACAGGGGAGCAAATTAACAACTGTGGTGAGAAGGCCGCAAAATGGGGCAAAACTCCTTTAACAACTGGCTCGCTTTGCAACAGAAATGTTGGGGTTCGGTTGTGGTCATAAGTCGAGGACTACTTGTATATAGGTGTTGCGTGCAATGTTCTGGGATCCCCAGTTTCCTAAGCACATTCTATAGCAAGGCCCGAGGGCCAGCCTGCAGGGTGCTTAGATCTGGCTCGCGGGCTGCCCTGGAAACAGTGAAGGATTGGCCCATGGTGACTGTGCCAGTCAAAAAGGAGCTCAGGGGGGCCTCATGCCGACTCCCTGAGCTCCATTTTCGCTGGCAGAGATCTTGGGCCGCCACAGGTGCCCCTGACATGAGTGACGTCAAGCTGGCCACACTCACCCTGGCCACACCCATCTGCGTCCCCCCACCCCACCCCGAGATCAAACACAACCCTGATGTGGCCCTCATTCAAATTTAGATTGAGATTCAAATTTAGCTATTCTATAGCTTACAAAAGTTTTCTGTCAGGTCCCAAGAACTGAGAAAGGCCTGCAGAATTACTTCTGAGCCGTTTCCTTAATTCATTCCTCACCTAAAGACAGAAATCTTGACAAACTGAAGCAGCTATTTGCAACACTACAGATACACTCTGAGAATTGCTAGGGAGGGTCCTTCTTCACCCTCTTTCACCTTACCAAACTATCTAAGCTTCGTTGTCTCTTTGCCCTCTGGAATGAAGTCCCTCCTTCCTGGGAATCCAGACTACATTCCACCCCACTGACACAACCAAAGGCCTTTCGATAGTCAACGAATCATATATTGAGTTCTTTCTGGCCAAGGTCGGTAAAACAAGGACCCAAATTGTTGGGGGCAAGAAGCTGACTCTGTAAACCGCTTAGAGAGGGCTGTGAAGCACTGTAAAGCGGTATATAAGTTTTAAGTGCTATTGCTATTCTTTGGCCTTTCCAAATATCCAGCATGCATCAGTAATAATATCTTTTGTTCCTTGGCCTTTTCTAGATTCATATTGAACATCCAGTAATGGGTAATCCTCAATTTATAATCACAATTGAGCCCAGAATTTAGGTAGCTAAGTGAGAAATTCGTTAAGTGACTTTTGCCCCATTTTATGACTTTTCCTGGCACGATTGTTAAGTGAATCCCTGCAGTTCTTAAATTAGTAACATGGTTAAGTTAATCTGGCTTCCTCACATGACCCCTGGACACTGAGACCATCATAAATATGAACCAGTGGTCAAGCATCTGAATGAAAAACACGTGACCAGTTGCCAAGTGTCCGAATTTTTATCATGTGACTACAGTGTTGTCGTAACTTCAAACAGTCACTAAATGAACTCTTGTAAATCGAAGCCAAGCTGTATTTCACTTTCCATGTAGCACTCTAATATGCACTGGGTGATCCTGAGTTCTATAATGAACAGTAATAATTATTTACTATCTATATTATTATTATTCAGATTTGAGGGTATTGTACAAAACGTCTTAATATTGGTATGTAGATTGACTTCTTCCAATCTATCGGTCCCTGTGTTCCATAATTCACATGTACGCACACACCCAATTGATAAAGAAGGAATTCTTTAGTAGATCAAATAGGAAAACAACTCCAATTACACCTGGTCTAACGTTAGTAATTACAACCAGCATAATTGCTGAACTATTTGCTGAGGTTCTTTTCCTTATACTTATTTGTCCTTCATTAGCATGAGGTTAGAGTAATAGGTTATTAAATCATTTGAGCGTATCTATTACCACAGTATAAATACTTACTTGCAAAAATGTTTGCAATACATTCTATAACTAGACCTAAGACCAACTTACATAATTTGACCTCCAAGGTCAATTTGCTTCTAATTGTTGGCTCTTCTGCAAGAAATCAGTCAATTTTAGGCCTTATCCCCATGACCGATTGCCATTATTCTCTCGTAAAAGAGCAAAATATTATTTAACTACAATAGAATGGACCTATTAATTTAACACTAAAAGTGCTTGACTAACCGGTTATTAATATTAATGTTTTTCATTAATACGTTAATTCAGTTAAAATAGTATACCGTACAATGGAATATCCAAATGCCTTTGGTCTAAGGTTAAATTGCAAAATAATTCCCATCATGTTGCAAAACCAAAAAAATTGTTAGTAACATTAATTCAACCTCACGTGAACTTATAGACTTTATTCTGCTTGCCTTCTGCTATAGTTTTAGAAGTCAGAGATCCTGCACCAATAATGTCAGAGATCTATGCTGGTGAAGGTTGTGTCAGGCAGATATTCAAAGGGTAAAACTTCCTAATTACTTGACAGGGACCTTTCTGAGGCCTAATATAAATTCTACAAAGCATTGTGTTTCCCTAAAATTCCACCTGCTATAGTAACTTCTGGAGGCAAGTTGTTCCACTGGTTAATTGTTCTGTTAGGAAATTCCTCCTTAGTTCTAAATTGCTTCTCTCCTTGATTAGTTTCCACCGATTGTTGCTTGTCCTGCCTTCAGGTGCTTTGGAGAATAGCTTGACTCCCTCTTCTTTGGGGCAACCCCTGAGATACTGGAACACTGCCATCATGTCTCCCCTAGTCCTTCTTTTCATTAAATTAGACATACCCAGTTCCTGCAACTGTTCTTCATATATTTTAGCCTCCAGTCCCCTAATCATCTTTGTTGCTCTTCTCTGCATTCTTTGTAGAGTCTCCACTTTTTTACATCTTTTTTACATCGTGGCGACCAAAACTGGATGCCATATTCCAAGTGTGACCTTACCAAGGCATTGTAAAGTGGTATTAACACTTCACGTGATCTTGATTCTATCCCTCTGTTTATGCAGCCCAGAACTGTGTTGGCTGTTTTGGCAGCTGCTGCACACTGCTGGCTCATATTTAAATAGTTGTCCACTAGGACTCCAAGATACCTCTCACAGTCACTACTATTGAGCAAGGTACCACATATACGGTACCTGTGCATTTTGTTTTTCTTGCCTAAATGTAGAACCTTACTTTTTTCACCATTGAATTTCATTTTGTTAGATAGCGCCCAATGTTTAAGTCTGTCAAGATCTTTCTGTATCTTGAGCCTATCTTCTGGAGTGCTGGCTATTCCTGCCAGCTTGGTGTCATCTGCAAATTTGATGAGTTCCCCATCTATCCCCTCGTCCAAGTCATTGATGAAGATGTTGAAGAGTACTGGGCCTAAAACAGAGCTTTGGGGAACTTCACTGCATACTTCTATCTTCTATGAGTAGGGTTCACTTGGGACTTTATCTCTGAAACGCACATACAATTTCTGTGCTTATATTTCTTTTTTAAGCTAATTGAATTTTAATACCTTGTTCATCATTTTATAAAATACCTTTTCTGCCAAATAAAGAATAATTGAGAAGGTGTTTAATCAGGCAAATTAAGCTATATGGAGGACTTTTTTCCCCTGTTTCGCATTTCTTTCCACGAACACAAGCTATTAAGAAAACCGATTACTTAACTGATTCATATTTAGGAAATTGGCTCAGTGTCTAAGTGTTAAATGTAACTGGTATTAGGGTTAAAATCCATATTCCACGGCTCTTTATTTAGCCAACTGGCTAATAATCACATTTTTCAAAGTCTTTTTGTTGTTGTTTCTACAACACAACTCTAGAAATGGAAAGATTTAATACTTTCTGCCGAAATGTCTTGACCTGCACACACTATACTGCATTTCTAATTTATTTAATTGGATTTTTAAAAAATCCCATCCTGATTATTTTTATAACAACTGAAGATGGTAAACATATCTAACTCTCTTCCTCCTCCTATTTTCCCTGTAACAACAACCTGTAAGATGGCCTGAGTTGAGAGAGAGTAATTTGATCAAAATCACTCAGCCAGCTTTGATGGCTAAGGTAGGACTAGAACTCACCATCTCCTGGTGGCTGGCCCAAAGTCATCCAGCCAGCTTTCATGCCTAAAACGGGACTAGAACTCACCGTCTCCTGGTGTTTGGCCAAAGTCATTCAACTGGCTTTCATGCCTAAGGTGGAACTAGAACTCACCGTCTTCTGGTGATTGACCCAAAGTCACCCAGCCGGCTTTCATGCCTAAGACGGAACTAGAACTCACCGTCTCCTGGTGATTGGCCCAAAGTCATTTGACTGGCTTTCATGCCTAAGGTGGAACTAGAACTCACCGTCTCCTGCTGAGTCACTCGCCTGGCTTTCAAGGCTAAGACGGGACTAGAATTCCCAGGCTCCTGGTTTCTAACCTGGAGTTTTAGGCACTAGGCCAAACTGGCTTCCTTCATATTTTAGTTGTATTTGCATCCAAGTCATCTTCCTTACTCTTTAGAGAATGAATCTGTGATGAAGTGCTGCTCATTTTAGTTTAACACACAGGATGCTAAGAGCTGAAATTATTGGTTCCAGTGTATGGAATTTCAGTCCTCTTTGACAGCATGTGCTACTTGAAAACCCTCCTCCAATATACACAATACTGCTAAACACTGCCTCGCTTTTCTTTTCCACTGTAGCATCATCCCATTCGGGGTTGTTTTTCTCTCCCCATTCTTTGCAACTACAGACTGAAGGGTTGGTTGACCGTTTCGCCTTCTGATATCTTTACCACGTGGTCACAGCAAAGACTTAAAAGAGATTTTGTTTTAATCTCTTAATTGCCATCTAGTGATCATCCAAATTTGATTAGCCGGGGCCGAACAGTTGGGAGTTTGAAAGAGGGATTTAAGGTGTAGGATTACTTGACAGTGTAAGCTGTAAAGTACCGTAAGAACATTATGTGAGGAGAGGAAGAAAGGAGCCAGTGGTCTTTGGGAGCAGCAGTAATTGAAATATTTGAAATATATTTTCAATTACAGGCATTAAGCCAGGGAGAAGAAATCAATTTCAGGGTCAACCAAGGGACTGACACATGTCAAAAAGAAAAAAGGCAAATGGTTCCTGGGTTTCTCACAGCCAAAGAGGGATTGGGGGGGGGGGGGTAGAAAACAGACCAGGGACCTATCGGGAATGGTTTCCACAGGAAACTAGCAGAGCCCAACTGGATATTAGGAGGAATTGCACAATAATGAGGAGATGCTAAGAAATGAAACAAACATCTGCAGAATACTGGTCGCTGTAGATTTTCAAATGAGAGATGAAAGGTGGACCAGATAATTTAGGTACGGGGTCCTTGTTGCTCTCTGAGTTTGCTTGTTTTCTTGCAGATATTTCATTACCCAACTAGCTAAGGTCATCAGTGAGGAGTGATGATATACACATACTCCATAGTGAGGAGTAGGGTTTGCTGCCAGTTTATATTCTAGTGTCCTGCCAGTGTTGGTGGGGGAGGTCTTGGAGATTCTTCAGTTGGGCTGTTTGCTGTTGGCTTCTTTTTATTTATTTATTTATTTATTTATTTGATTTCTATACCGCCCTTCTCCCGAAGGACTCAGGGCGGTGTACAGGCAAGAATAAAACAAACGGTACAATATACAAATTTAAAATGCAGTTAAAAAACTTATTTTAAAAATTGGCCTGAGAAGTAAAATATATAATAAGCTAAAAAAACCCATTTAAAATGAATTACTAAGAATTTAAAAATTTGTTAAAATCAATTTAAGCCAGCCCCGCGCGAATAAAAAGATGTGTCTTCAGTTCGCGACGAAATGTCCGAAGGTCAGGTATTTGGTGTAAACCCGGGGGAAGTTCGTTCCAGAGTGTGGGAGCCCCCACAGAGAAGGCCCTTCCCCTGGGGGCCGCCAGCCGACATTGCTTGGCGGACGGCACCCTGAGAAGTCCCTCTCTGTGAGAGCGTTCTTTGGCAGTTTCTTGATCGGGGTATTGCTTACTTGATTGTTGGACAGATGTTAATCTTGGAATTAATCTATACAGGTAGTTGTCCACTTACAAGAGTTTGCTTAGTCACCATTTGCAGTTACAACGGCACTGACTTATGGCCATTTTTCACACCTACGACCGTTGCAGCATCCCCACGAACACGTGATTTACAGTCAGAGGCTTGACAACTGACACACACTTGTGACGGTTGCAGTGTCCCAGAGACATGTGGCCCACCTTTTGCGACCTTCTGACAAACAAAAGTCAATGGGGGGAGCCAGATTCACTTAACGACCACATTAATTTAACAACTGCAAGGTTTCACTTAAAAACAGGGCCAGATAAGTTGTAAAATGGGGCAAAATTCACTTAACAAACATCTCACTTAGCAACACAAATGTTGGGCTCCGTTGTGGTCATAAGTTGAGGAATACCTGTACTTTCTGGGTGCCGACCGCTGACGGAAAGGGGCTTGGATCTTCTTGTTCCCCTTTTGGCCGGTTGATTGTCTCTTTTGCGGTCTAGAGCAGGGGTGTCAAAACTAAATTTCATTGAGGGCCCCATCAGGGCTGTGGTTGACCTCGGCGGGCCGGCTGGGCGAGGCCGACTGGGTGGGCGTGGCCAGCTTGACACCGCTCACTGGGCGTGGTCGACTGGGTGGGCGTGGCCAGCTTGACACCGCTCACTGGGCGTGGTCGACTGGGTGGGCGTGGCCAGCTTGACATCACTCACTGGGTGAGGCCGATTGGGTGGGCGTGGCCAGCTTGACATCACTCACTGGGCGTGGTCGACTGGGTGGGCGTGGCCAGCTTGACATCACTCACTGGGCGAGGCCGACTGGATGGGCGTGGCCAGCTTGACATCACTCACTGGGCATGGTAGACTGGGTGGGCGTGGCCAGCTTGACATCACTCACTGGGCGAGGCCGACTGGATGGGCGTGGCCAGCTTGACATCACTCACTGGGCATGGTAGAGTGGGTGGGCGTGGCCAGCTTGACATCACTCACTGGGCGAGGCCGACTGGATGGGCGTGGCCAGCTTGACATCACTCACTGGGCATGGTAGACTGGGTGGGCGTGGCCAGCTTGACATCACTCACTGGGCGTGGTCGACTGGGTGGGCGTGGCCAGCTTGACATCACTCACTGGGTGAGGCCGACTGGGTGGGTGTGGCCAGCTTAACATCACTTACTGGGCGAGGATGACTGGGTGGGTGTGGCTAGCTTGACATCACTCACTGGGTGGGTGTGGCTAGTTTGACATCATTCACTGGGCATGGTAGACTGGGTGGGCATGGCCAGCTTGATGCCACTCCCCAAACAGCTGGCATGTATCCTCTTTGTGGGCCGGCTCCTTACATTTTCCAGGCAGCCCCGAGGGCCAGATCAAACCACATCATGGGCTGGATCTGGCTCACAGGCCTTGAGTTTGACACTCCTGGTCTATAGATGTCGTTAATGTCTATGTGTGTCTATTGATGGCTGTTTTGGAAGAGTGCCAGGCTTCTAGAAATTCCCTGGCATTTTTGGACTTAACCTGGTCTAGGAGGGTCACATTTTCCCCGTTGAAATTATGGTTAAGTCTGTCTGCATGTTGTGAAACTTAGGCAGGAGACAGCACCGTGCTGAGCAGGAGATGGATTAGTGACCCTCAAGTCCCTCCCACAGTTACATTTTCTGGGATTCTAACTAAAACCTCCATCACCAAAAGCCCCGTTGAGCATCTGGAATTACTTAAGTGCTTCAGTAGGCAGCAGTCAGCAAAAATAATGAGAGCAAAACAGCACATGGAGTGTGAAGTCTTGTTATCTTAGGAAGGCACAAATCACCTCCCTCCAGACCAGGCACAGGTAGACAGACATTCATCCTCACTCCCACACAGGACTCGCGAATCCAGGAACGACGAATAAAGTGCAGCCCAACAATTTGGAGATGTAAAAATGTCGAATAAGGAAGGAAGGAAGGAAGGAAGGAAGGAAGGAAGGAAGGAAGGAAGGAAGGAAGGAAGGAAGGAAGGAAGGAAGGAAGGAAGGAAGGATGGGGGGGGGAAAACCTGCTATTCAAATATACGTTTTGACAAAGCCAAGAAGTTTTACTGAGTGAGTCCAGGAGCAGTTTAAAAGACAGTGAGCTCCCTCCCTCCCTCCCTCCCTCCCTCTCTCTCTCTCTCCCTCCCTCTCTCTCTCTCTCTCTCTCTCTCGTAGCCGCTTACTCCTGTGCCATAACACTTAATTCCCACAGCACTGTCTCTTTTCTCATCTTTTCCCATCTTTCCTACTACCTTCTTCTGTTGGTTTCTTATGATTTATCAGTTGTTGTTTGTAACTTATGATTAATGATTGTAACTATGATTATGACCTATAACAATGTTGACGAACCTTTTCAGCATTGTGTGCCAAAACGGGATTAGGCGCGTGCCGGAAATCGGAAGGGCAGTCATCCAGTGCGCATGCACGCGCCAGGAAGATGATCATCCGGTTTCCAGTGCATACATGCGCACCGGCCAGCTGGTCTTTCGCGCATGCATGCGTGCCAGAAACCAGAAGACCAGGTGGCTGGTGCACATACGTGTGCCGGAAACCGGAAGATCATCTTCCCGGCGTGCGCATGCGCACTGGGATGCTGCTCTTCTGGTTTTCGGCATTTCCACGCACATGAAGACAACTGGCCAGTACTCCGGAACCTGAAATAGCAACGGGTGACAGCTTGCATACCCAGAGAGATGGCTCTGCATGCCACTTTCAGCACGTTGTTGTGCCTCGTCCTCCCTCCTCTCCTCAGCCGGGCCCCTCCCGTCTACACCCGGGGCTGTTATCAGACTGAGTCTGATAATGAAGATGAACGGCCTGTCATGCCTCCAGCCCCCGGCCCTGGCCCCATGCTCGGAGAGGATTCCAGGAATGAACAAACAAACCTCACTCCTACAACGTGTGAGCAGGAAGCCAGCCACGTGCTGGAATTACCGACAGCAGATCCAGCTGAAGAGAATTCAAAGTGGGAGGATCCTCGCTTCCGGAGATCTAAGAGGCGACGCCAACAGAAGGAAGGGAGGGGCAGGCCTGGATAAGTGCTGAGTCGTGGAGCCACATCCCACAGCCTATATAAAGGACCTGCTTGTGGCATTCCAACCTTGAGTCAAGCGAAGTCTCATCTAGTTTGCTGAAGTCACAACTTGGACTCCTGCCTGCCCTGAGAAACCTCGGAGGAATTTGGCAAGCTGCAGAGGCTTCGTTGCCACGTTTGATATGGACTTCCTAGACTCGGTCGTTGGAGGGGGAGGGGGACACAACACATGTATACCATAGGTTCATCACAGTGGTGGGTTTGAATTATCTTTACTACTGGTTCTGTGAGTATGGCTTGGTGGGCGTGGCTTGGTGGGCGTGGCAGGGGAAGCATATTGTAAAATCTCCATTCCCACCCCAATCCAGAGGAAGGTTACTGCAAAATCCCCATTTCCTTCCAATCAGCTGGGACTTGGGAGGCAGAGAATAGATGGGGACAGGCAAGTCAGAATTTTTATTACCAGTTCTCCGAACTACTCAAAATTTCTGCTACCGGTTCTCCAGAACTGGTCAGAACCTGATGAAACCCACCTCTGGTTCACCATGACTGACCTATAACCTATTACTTGCTGTTTATATGTACTCTGTGAGCTTCTGCGCCAGAGACAAATTCCTTGTATGACCAATCACACTTGGCCAATAAAGAATTCCCTTCCCTTCCCCTTCCTTCCCTTCTCTATTTCTTTCATTCTCCTGTCCCTTCTCTTCCCTCTTTCATTCTCTTTTCCTCTCCTTTCTCTTCCCTCTTTCATTCTCCCCTTCCTTCCCCTTCCTTTCCCTCTCCTCCCATTCTCATAGCTCTGGGTTAGGTTCAATGCTGTTAATGAAAACCGAACCCAGCTGGCTCCTCTTTTTCTATCCAGGAGACTGAATTCCTTCTGGATTCTGTTGCTAGTCTGGATCTATCCTGCCTGGAGACAGGGTTACATTACTAATCTACGCCCCTTCATTCTCAAGCCCTTTCGTAGTGTATCCGTACTCTTGCCTTGCTTCACTTCAATCAAACTCCTTTTCGTCATCGACAGTCCAGTCTATCCGCCATCTTTCAGGCGGAACTGAATTTTCCCTTTGTCCCATTTCACCTAGTCCAATACTGAGTACAGGTAGTCCTTGACTTATGACCACAATTTCCATTCCTAAGTAAGTCAAATGTTAAGGGAATACTGCCTCATCCTATGACCTTTCTTGTGAGGTGAATCACTGAAATTGTAAAGTCGGGAACAGTACAGTTAATATTAACAGCCGGGATTTAAAATGCTTACTTTCGCAAGCATATATAAGTAATATTCACATTTTTTGTAGTTTAACCCCTTAGCCAAAATTGTGTTAAATTAATTAGTTGCATCTAGTTCTATCTGCAGTACTATTTTAATCGAGGCATCCTAAATATATCCTGTTGTTTTTCCAAAGTCTATAAACAGCACCCGGATATTCCAAAGTTTATAAACAGCACCCAGATAAAAGATTTTCTAAAGTAAACTAGGAAAGTGCTGAAGAAACTCTGATAGAGATGGGGAAACCTCTTTAAATTCTAAAGAAAAATGGAAATCATTGCGGACATGAGACCTTGACACATATTTTTTTTAATGCCAAAAAGAGTTTCAAGTCTAAGTAAGGGATTTTATTTTTTAAAGTGGTTTCATGTTTCTGAACCATTTGTCACTATTACATCCATCGTTGTTTGTGGTAATCATCATAAAGTTATATATCCAGGTCGTTACAACACAGAAGACTAATGGACACACAACTAGGACCCCACCCACACAGGATGCTACGAAACAGCCGACTAATCTGCAAACACCCACTCCACCTACCAATCAAGATGCAACCACACAGCCAACCAACCCGCTTACAGCAACAAAGCAAACACTTCACACACACACACCAGTATTTATAGAGAGACGGCAGCTCAGACCACGCTTTGCTCGCACAAGCACAAAGCTGAAAGCACCAGCCTGAAGAGTGAGACCTTGTCGAAAGATCGCCAAGACACCCTCAACCTTACACGGGAAAAGACCCGAATACGCCAAGACCTACATTAAAGTTGGAGAAGAGAAGACTTAAGATGAAAAAAATTATGAACCGGCATAAATGTTTTGAGACATCCTGCGCAAGAGAACACTTTGAAATCATCACTTCAAGCTTCCTGTGTAATTTTCATAGAATGAACTCTTCTTATGGAGGCTGCTGGTGTAGATTATCTATCTGTAGGTACCCAGATCTCTATATCCAAACACACATACCCCAACAGGAAATAGAGAAAACGATGGTATCATCCTGAGGGTTATCACTATTATTCCAGGCAGTCCTCAGCTTACAACAGTTGATTTAGTGACCGTGCAAAGTTACAACGGCACCGAAAAAAAGTGACTTAGGACCGTTTTTCAGAGTTAGGACCTTGGTAGCATCCCCATGATCATGTGATCAAAATTCATACGCTTGGCAACTGCTTCACACTTATGACCGTTGCTGTGTCTCAAGCTCACATGATCTACTTTTTTCCACCTTTTGCCAAGCAAAAGTCAAAGGGGAAGCCCAGATTTATTTATTTATTTTATTTATTTATTCGCATTTTTATACCGCCCTATCTCCCAAGGGACTCAGGGCGGTTTACAGCCTGATAAAAAACATACATATAAATACAGAATAAAACATCAATTAAAAAACTTATTAAATAAGGCCGAATATTTAAAATAGCAATAAAAGTAATAAAACCCCAATTAAAACCAAATTCAAAATTTAAAATTCTAGTCCAGTCCTGCGCAAATAAATAGATGTGTCTTAAGCTCGCGGCGAAAGGTTCGAAGGTCAGGAAGTTGGCGAAGTCCTGGGGGGAGCTCGTTCCAGAGGGCGGGAGCCCCCACAGAGAAGGCCCTTCCCCTGGGCGTCGCCAGTCGGCACTGCCTGGCTGACGGCACCCTGAGGAGTCCCTCCCTGTGAGAGCGCACGGGTCGGTGGGAGGCAATCGGTGGCAGCAGACGGTCCCGTAAGTTACCCGGCCCTATGCCATGGAGCATTGTTAAGATTCACTTAACAACCAGGTTGCTAACTGATCCACTGCAGTGACTCACTTAACAGCGGTGGCAAGAAAGGTCGTAAAATGAGGCAAAACTCACTTAACAAATGTCTCACTTAACAACAAAAACTTTGGGCTCAATTGTGGTCGTACACTGAGGACGACCCGTATGTATTGATATTAAATTCCTGAATTAAGGGCTTCTTGGAAAATATTGATCTCCGCATCCACACATAGATTAGAGGTTTTTTTTCTTTCTGTTACAAGTTGAAAATATTACTGCACCCTAGAGCGTTATAGCTATAACCTGGCTTCCTACATCCTTTATCGTTTATTGCTTTGTGGACTTCTGGGAGTTGCAGTCCACAGGTCTTAAAGTTACCAAGGCTGGATGCCCATGGTCTATAGCCGTGATGGTGAACCTATGGCACGCGTACCAGAGGTGGCACGCAGCGCCCTCTCTGATGGCACGTGAGCCGTCACCCTGGTTCAGCTCCGCTGCGCATGCACATGCACCTCCCGCCGACAGCTGGTCTTCAGGTCTCTGCCGTATATATTCAGGGGGCGGGGCACGTGCAGGGGGACTGCACCTGCTTGCGCAGGGGATGTGCGCATGCACGGGGGGGGACACATGTGCAGGGGCCGCATACGCATTGCATTTTGAGGGTTTGTTTTGGGCACTGGGTCCAGAAAAGGTTAGCCATCACTGGTCTATACGAATCTCTGCCACAAACTCACTTTTCTCCCCCCACAAAATTAAATAACCATAAAAATAAGTGTTTGTAAAGTAAAAATAAGTGGTGTAAAGTCGGGAGTGCTCGGTAACCACTCCCGAAGGGAAAGGGTAAGGAAAGAGGAGTAAAGAAGGAAAAAAGTAGGTAGGCAGGTAGGTAGGTAGGAAAGAAGGGAGGGAGAAGAAAGGATAGGAGGAGAAGATAGAGGGTTAGAAAGGATGGTAGTGAGAAGTGGGAAAGAGGTGGGGAAGTAGGAAAGCGAGGAGAAGGATGGTGGGGAAAGTCGAAGAAGGATAAGAAGGGTAGAAAGGATTAAGGGAGGGAGTGGCGGTCGAGCAGCCCTGATTGAGTATAATTTGAGTATAGGATTGATTGTTGGATAAGTGATTGTATTGCACACTGGTCAAATTGTGGGAATTATTATGGAAAATAAAAATGTTTGCTCTGGTTAAAAAAATAAGTGTTTCTATACATACTTCAATGCACATCACCCATCTCCTTCCACTTGTGACTGTATGACTGTAACTTGGTTGCTTGTAACCTTACGATTTATACTGATATTGTTTCCTGATTGCTTATTTGTACCCTATGACTATCATTAAGTGTTGTACCTTATGATTCTTGATGAACGTATCTTTTCTTTTATGTACACTGAGAGCCTATGCACCAAAGTCAAATTCCTTGTGTGTCCAATCACACTTGGCCAATAAAGAATTCTATTCTATTCTATTCTATTCTATGTACAATACTGGTAACAAAATATCTCTTCTCGCAGGTATCTGCCTAACTACAAATATACCTGGCTGCAGGCCCTCCAAAAAGTGTGATTATATTCCAAAGAGCTGGGTTGTTGAGATCTACTGTGATCTTGTCAAGCTATCACGAGGCTGCCTACTTCTTTATTGGCTTTTGTTACTGAGGCTCTCTAAGATTTGGCAGGGTAACTAGTGTATGAATAATGTATATAGTATCTAGCCAGAGTCCTTTTGTGCTGAAAGGACAGTAGGGAAGAGAAGCAGAGCATATTTTCATCAAACTTTTCTGTAATCTCTTCTCAGCGCTTAATCATGCAGTTTGGGAAGTTTTCTTTTATCCCATCAAAAGGAGGATTCATAAAAAGAAGACGGTGGTCTGATGGAATATATATCCTATTTTAAGAAGCTTTTTCAATACGCTCTTCATGCAATAAAAACCTTTTATATGATGTACTAAGTTAGAATTTAAATATATTTCCCTTTAATCCTCCTGCCATCCCGTGCATCTATCATCTACAACAACACAAGGTTATCCATTACTTTATTTGATGTCAAGTAGAGAGAAACCAAAGAAAGCTGCATAAAAATGATGGTTAAAACTGATCTTCCTTCTTGGGTCTTTTGTCTGTTTTTCTTTCGATCAGACTTTTCAAACACATCTATAATTTTGCAAAAAATAAACACTTGCAGGATATGTTATACAGGTATTCCTCGACTTACAACGGTTCATTTAGTGACCGTTTGTAAGTCCCTATTTTCAGTGCTGTGGTCATTTTAAACGGTCACTAAATAAACTGTTGTTAAGTTGAGGACTGACTACCTGTAGCATTTTATAAAGATAAAGACCAACAGAAAAAGAGCCACATAACATTCCTAAATGCAGAAATCTACTGAAATGTTTGCCTACTTGTAAAAAAATTGGCAGGTTGAATAAAAAACAAATGTTGTTTCTTTTTTTACTACGATGTTATGATTATCCTTGGTCCTGGAATAACTTTTTAAAGGCAAGTAGTCCTCAACTTACAATGACTGTTCATTTAATTATGGTTTGAAGTTACAACAGTCTCAGAAAAAGTGACTTATGACCCATTTGGCAGTTTGAATCTCACCAGGCTCAAGGTTGACTCAGCCTTCCGTCCTTCCGAGGTGGGTAAAATGAGGACCCAGATTGTTGGGGGCAAGAGGCTGACTCTGTAAAGTGCTTAGAGAGGGCTATAAAAAAGCCCTGTGAAGTGGTATATAAGCCATAAGGACTATGGCTATTCTTGAAGTTACAGCATCACAAAGGGGCCTCTGGTGGCTCAACAGACTAAGCAGTCTGTTATTAACACAGCTGCTTGCAATTACTGCAAGTTCAAGCCCCACCAGGCCCAAGGTTGACTCAGCCTTCCATCCTTTATAAGGTAGGTAAAATGAGGACCCAGATTGTTGGGGGCAATTAAGTTGACTTTGTATATAATATACAAAGGGATGAAGACTATTGCTTGACACAATGTAAGCCGCCCTGAGTCTTCGGAGAAGGGCGGGATATAAATGCAAATATAAAAAAAAAAAAACATGAACTCCATGGACACGTGACTCCAATCTGGGTGCTTGGCAAGCAGCTGGCACTAACAAGGATTGCAGGCAGCCGACAGTCAATGATCACAGTGTGCAACCTTCCCAGCTGACCTCCGATAAGCAAAGTCGGTGGAGCAAAATGAACTCACTTAATGACTGCAGGAAAAATGGTCCTAAAATTGGGGTCCAGTCACATGTTGATTTATTTAACAAATGCACCACTAAACGATCAAAATGCGGGTATCCGTTGTGGTCACAATGTGAGGATTATCTATATATGAGAAGAGAAGAGAAGAGAAGAGAAGAGAAGAGAAGAGAAGAGAAGAGAAGAGAAGAGAAGAGAAGAGAAGAGAAGAGAAGAGAAGAGAAGAGAAGATAGATGAGAGGAGGGGAGGGGAGGGGAGGGGAGGGGAGGGGAGGAGAGGGGAGGAGAGGAGAGAGAGAAGAGAAGAAGAAGAGAAGAGAAGAGAAGAGAGAAGATAGATGATAGGAGGGAGGGAGGGAATGGAGGGAGGGAGGGAGGGGAGGAGGAGAGGAGAGAGGAGAGGAGAGGAGGAGAGGAGAAGAGAAGAGAAGAGAGAGAAGAAGATAGATGATAGGATGGGAGGGAGGGAGGGGAGGAGAGGAGAGAGGAGAGGAGGAGGAGAGAAGAGAGAGACGAGAAGAGAAGAGAAGATAGATGATAGGAGGGAGGGAGGGAGGGGAGGAGGGAGGGAAGGGAGGGATGGAGGGAGGGACGGAGGGAGGGAGGGGAATGGAGGAGAGGAGAGGAGAGGAGAGGAGAGGAGAGAAGAGAAGAGAAGAGAAGAGAAGAGAAGAGAAGAGAAGAGAAGAGAAGAGAAGAGAAGAGAAGAGAAGAGAAACCAAACCAGCCTTCCCTCTCATGCCTTCATCAATTCAGAAAGATCGGTATATACCAGTGTTGGCGAACATTTTTGGCACCGAGTGTCGAAATGGGAGCGTGTGTGCATGTGTGCACCGGCCACCTAGTCTTCCAGTTCCTGGCACACATGCATGAAGACTGGTCACCTGGTCTTCTGGTCTCTGGCCCGCCTGCATGCTTGAAGACCAGCTGGCCAGTGTGCATGCGCATGCTGGAAACCGGAAGAGCAGCCGCCCCGGTGGACATGCGCTCACCGGGAAGATGATATTCCGGTTTCTGGTGTGCGAATGCGCACCGGCCAGCTGGTCTTCAATCATGCATGCACGCCGGAAATGGGAAGACCAGGTGGCCGGTGTGCAAACCAGAATAGCAGCTACCCGGTGCGTGCATGCGCATGGGTGGCTGTTCTTCCGGTTTCCAGTGCTCCCACGCATGTGAAGATCAGATGGCCCCTTGCGCCAGAAACTGGAAGTGCAATGGGCAACGGCTCAAGTGCCCGGAGAGATGGCTCTGTGTGCCACTTCTGGCATAGGTTCGCCATCACGGGTATATACGTTCCATGGGATTTTTACAACAAAAAAAATTCTATTGTTTTAAATTGTTCCCTTGTAATGCAAGAGATGCTATAGAGCCATGATGACGAACAAATGAATAGAATAGAATAGAATAGAATAGAATAGAATAGAATAGAATAGAATAGAATAGAATAGAATAGAATAGAATAGAAAATATGGAATGGAATGGAATAGAATAGAATAGAATAGAATAGAATAGAATAGAATAGAATAGAATAGAATAGAATAGAATAGAATAGAATAGAAAAAATGGAATGGAATAGAATAGAATAGAATAGAATAGAATAGAATAGAATAGAATAGAATAGAATAGAATTCTTTATTGGCCAAGTGTGATTGGACACACAAGGAATTTGTCTTGGTGCATATGCTCTCAGCGTACATAAAAGAAAAGATACCTTCATCAAGGTACAACATTTACAACACAAATGATGGTCAATATATCAATATAAATCATAAGGATTGCCAGCAACAAACTTACAGTCATACAGTCACAGGCAGCATGCAGAGCATGTGTGCACTGGCTAGCTGATTTTCGGGCCTACCGGGCCTACCGGAAGATGGGAAACGAGCTGTTTCTGGCCTCCGGAGGGCCTCTGGGGGGTGGGGAAGGCCATTTTTGCCTTCTCCAGGATCCAAAAAAGCCTCTGGAGACTGGGAAGAGTGAAAAACGGGCCTACCAAGCCCACCATGCCATCGCGTGCCAAAAGCGGGGGATGGGGGGGTTGCACGTGCATGTGCGGGGGGTGGGGCACATTGAATTATGGGTGTGGGCATGCGCGCGAGCGACACCCCCACGCTTTTGGCACGCAATGGTAAAAAGGTTAGCCATCACTACTATAGAGATATACATTCACAGGATAGACGTGCAAAAATCGGCAACATTCAGTCTTCTGTACAAATGCTTGCGATGTATTTACCCTACACGTCATAACTTTTACTAGCATCATGTTTAACTATAACAATTTACAACCTGGTTGACTAATAACTAAAATGGGAAGAAAGGGGACTCATGTATATATAAAGAGAATCATAATCAGGAAGCGGAGAAAAAAGTACAAAGCACATCCACTAGTCTTTCATTATTGATATATGAAGCCTCGAGCTTCCTGTCATTGTTCATTAATAATTCAACGCTAGAGGAATCACTGCGTATCTAGAATTTGCTGATGTGGCGCTATCATTAATCTTCATAGTGAATCCTGGTTCTCGTTCTCAGATATTCTGGAATGGCACTCTTTTCCAAATATTCTCTAGCCCAGTGGTTCTCAGCCTTTCCTTCGCCACAGAGGACCCTTCCTTAAATACCCTTTTGGGGCCACAACTTAACTCAAGATTTAAATCATAACATTTCTTCAAGTCTTTGCGCCCCCCTGGGGCAACATCGCAAACTCCCCAGGCTCTGCGAACCACAGATTGAGTGGCTTCTCCTATGTGTCAACTCACAAAGCTTTCCTGACCTGCTCCTGGGTTGCCATAGGCAGAGGGGTGGGAAATTGCGCCTCACACCTGCACTGAGGAATTCACACCTCAGTCAAAACAAAACACATCCTAGCTGCCCGAAGTCAAGGCCATCTCCGCGGAGACCCGCAACGGCCGAAGGGAGTGACTTCCAAGACCCGCAAAATTGCTTCATTGGGGAATACGACTGGTGACATACCTTGGGGGGGAGGGGGCAGCAAGGTCAGAGGCAAGGCACAAACTGGGTGAAGTCACGGGCCGTGCCAACATGGCGCTCCTAATAAACAAATGGATTTTTCTTGCTAAATGGCTGATGCCCTTCTTTTATTAGGGCATCAGTCGGAACCCTGACATCAAGCCAACTCTCCAAAAAGTAACAAAAAATGACTGGGATTCCTGAGCCTTGGACTCTCTGCGGGTCACCATGGCACAGGGTAGAATCTCCAAAGAAATCCGTCTCCTGGCAACGCAGAAGGAGGCAGGTCTTATCCCCTACCAAGGAATGCCAGGAACCAGCAGCCCAATCGGAACCCAAGTGCATCCATCTCTGGCCATGGAGATGTCTGGGATGCCCTCCCCAGCGACCGAAGCAGAAAGGGATGAGTATTGGTGGTAAAAAGTCCCCAAAGCGGCCGAGGTTGGATTCCCCTACCCTAGCTCCCGTTGTTTGGGCCGACCCATAAGCGAGCTAGAAAGATTGAAGTGGATGAAGAAGTGGGAAGAGGTCAGAACCCCAAATCAAATCTCAAAGAGAAAGAACTGTGAGGCTTCCAGGTTTCTGACCCTGTTATAAGCATCCTTGACTTTTCCAATTTGCTATGTTTAAAAAAAAAAAACCTGTAAGAAATCAGCAGCACAATAAATAAAATAAGGTCTCAATGTTCTGACTGACAAACCCAACCAAAGCAAGCATGGCCCAGACGATCTGCTCTCTTAATGCAAAAATTTATTGTGTATATCATTTCAGCACAGATGAGGGCAAAACCAGATCTATCCATTTCCTGCACAAATCCGCATAAAGTTTAGGTTTTTCCTCCCCCTATTAGACCAGGTCACGTTGTCCAAAGGTGTCTTCCAGTATTGTTATGAGAAAGTCTGTTGACTCTGGTAAACACCTGCCGAAATGTCCTTGGTTCTCACAGCTAGCATCTTGATATCTGGAAGCTATACTCTACCTATCCTTTCCCTCCCCATCCCCATAGTTTATTGGCAAGCTGAGAAGCGATAATAGTTGCTACAGCAAAAGCGCCTGTTGAAGCTTGACATAAAGAACAGTTGCCAAAATATAGGTAGTCCTCAACTTACAACAGTTTGTTACATGACAGTTTGAAATTACGACGGCACTGAAAAAAGTGACTTACTACTTTTTGTCACAACCATTGTGGCATCCTCGTGAACATGTGAACACACTTCCCATGCTGGGAAACTGACTCGTATTTATGACAGTTGCTGTGTCTTGGAGTCATGTGATCACCTTTTGCGAACGTCTGACAAATCTGGGAAGCCGGATTCATTTCAGATTGATATGAACGTAACAACTGCAGGGATTCACTTAACAACTGTGGCAAGATAGGTTGTAAAATGAGGAAATCTCTCTTAACAACTGTCTCACTTAGCAACTGAAATATTGGGCTTAATTATGGCTGTAAGTTGAGGACTACCTCTATGGGGAGGTGAACACCAAAGCTAGAATTCCTCTAATCAGAAAATGAAATTTTTCTTACTCTTTTTTGCAGCCACCCAGAGAGAGAGAGAAGCATCAAAACATTAAAACATGCCATGTCCAAACCATCTCTTACTCTTAAATGTTTTCTTCATTTTCTCTCATTAGAGAACAAAACAGATGGTGATCTTTCGCTGAAAGTTGGTACCTCAAGTGCTCAGACGATTAAATGACTGCAAAAACTCCAATTTCTGTTGATCTGATTTTAACAAGTAGCAAAGTCAGTGTTTTAGAAAACAGCTGCAACCCATTTTGTTGGTATTTAGAAGCAGGCATAGAATAGATTGAAAGCATTCACATTTTCTCCTGAGACATCTGTTATAGGAGCGTGTAAATTACACCTCAGACTTTCTTTCTTTTTTCACTATTCAACGCTACGTTTCCTTTCCCAAGGAATTTCTGCAATTTTAGTTTAGTGAGAGATGTGATGATTTAATAAACATTCCTAGACACCTTTCACAAAACACCAAACATAGAGTCAATAAATGTACAAAGGTGACACTGAGACATCAAATTCAACGCCCAGCTCAGGGCAAAAATCCATATTATTTTTTTATTTATTTTATTTATTTTATTTGCACTTATATCCCGCCCTTCTCCAAAGACTCAGGGCGGCTTACACTATGTCAAGCAATAGTCTTCATCCATTTGTATATTATATACAAAGTCAACTTATTGCCCCCAACAATCTGGGTCCTCATTTTACCTACCTTATAAAGGATGGAAGGCTGAGTCAACCTTGGGCCTGGTGGGGCTTGAACCTGCAGTAATTGCAAGCAGCTGCTGTTAATTAATAAAAGACTGTCTTACCTGATTAGTTATACGGGCTCCCATTGAACATTATCGACAAATGGGGCCCTATCATCACTCTGGGCAACTGGTATGACCCCTAAAGTGGTCCAACCATTAGGAAGATGTTTTTCCTCCTGCCAAAATAACTGTTCATCTGTAACTTAAATCCATTTTGAATCCTCGAAGGAAAGACAATGGGTTTTGTCTTACTTCAGGTATTTAAGATAACCTACACCAGGGGTGACGAACTCAAGGCCTGAGGGTTGGATCCAGCCACCCTGGAAACAGCAAAGGACCAGCCCACTGTGCCTCTGCCAGTGAAAACGGAGCTCGGGAGAGCCGCCTGCGGGCTTCCCGAGCTGCATTTTTGCTGGCAGAGGGTTGCAGGAGGCCATCGCAGCCGAAAACAGAGCTCAGGAGCCCGTTTTTTGCTGACAGAGCACTCGGGCCCCCAACACGAATGACGCCCACGCCCACCCAGGCCATGCCCCCCCCCCGCGGTCAAACACAACCCTGATGCAGCCCTCAATGAAATTGAGTTTGACACCCCTGACCTACGCCAAAGGTGTATCCTCTAAGGCAGGAGTGTCCAAACTTGGCCCCTTGAAGAGTGGTGGACTTCAACTCCCAGAATTCCCCAGCCAGCATGAACTATAAATATGAGCAAGTTGCTGGCTGGGGAATTCTGAGAGTTGAAGTCCACCACTCTTCAAGGGGCCAAGTTTGGACATCCCTGCTCTAAGGTCTACATATGCTGATTCTTTCTATCTCTCTTCTGGTCCGCTGATAATATAAAACGGTAGGTGCCTCCTTCATTTCAAAAGAACGAATATGGATGGAATGAGGTCTGTCCATTACTCTACCCACAGACTGCACTTCGATCTTGACACGACTGGAGGTTGACTCAGCCAGCCATCCTTCCGAGGTCAGTAAAATGGTGGGGGCAACGCTGTAACCCCCCCCCCTCAGACAGTACTGTAAAGCAGGGGTCTCCAACCTTGGCAACTTTAAGCCTGGAGGACTTCAACTCCCAGAATTCCCCAGCCAGCTTTGAGCCTAGAAGGCCTCCCTGCATTTACCTAGGAGCCAAAATGGGTGCGTGGAGACTCCTGGAAGAGGAGGGGTAGGGAGGGGTGGGGTTATCGTGTTATTGGGATTCTTTTCAACTCTAAAGTTCAAAATCATCAATATTCTTTGAAGTCTAATTTTTCCAAACATGCTGCATTGGGGCTCTGTAACAAGAAAGGGGGCAAAGCTGTTATGCCAGAAGCAACTAGCAATGTACAACACCTGGGGATGAAATGATTCTATATATTCCCATCTTGAAATGGACATTTTGCTATACTTCAGGCAGTGCACTCTCTGGAGAACCGCTTAAGATGGCCAATTCCTGAACCCAGGGCCACTCCCGCATGAAGTCTCTATCTTCAGCTCAATTTACCTTATTCACCCCCATTTTTTTTTTATTGAAAAAGTTTTTACAAAAATTTTCACCCCCCTTTTCCCCCCCTCCCCCCACTCCATCCCCTCCCCCCTCCCTCCAAAACCACCCTCCTCCCTCCCCCGACTTCCCAGAACAAACACAAGGTATAGTTCACTCTCACAGGGAGGGACTCCTTAGGGTGCCGTCCGCCAGGCAGTGCCGACTGGCGACACCCAGGGGAAGGGCCTTCTCTGTGGAGGCTCCCACCCTCTGGAATGAACTTCCCCCAGGACTCCGCCAACTTCCTGACCTTCGAACCTTCTGCCGCGAGCTTAAAACACATCTATTTATCTGTGCAAGGACTGGACTAGAATTTTAATTTCAAATTTAATTTTAATGGGGTTTGTATCATTTTAATTGTAATTTTAAATTTTGGCCTATTTAAATAAGTTTTTTAATTTAGTGTTTTACCTTGTATTTATTCTTGTGTTTTTATCTGGCTGTAAACCGCCCTGAGTCCTTCGGGAGATAGGGCAGTATAAAAATTTGATTAAATAAATAAATAAATAAATAAATAAATAAATAAATAAATAAATAAATAAATAAATAAATAAATGAATGAATGAATGAATGAATGAATGAATGAATGAATGAATGAATGAATGAAAAAACAATCATTCGCTAAATTTTCCCTAACACAAATTATAATCCTCCCCTTCTTCTCAAATCCTAACTTCCCCCTAGCCCCATTTTCGAATCCAGGAACTGGTTCAGAACCTGCAAAGATCCTCCTTATCTTTATTGTTTTGGCCCACCAGCTGCCAGCAGAGTCTGGCGGCAGACTTGGACGACGATGAGGAGGTTGGGGAAGAACTTGGGCCAGTTCTGGAGCCTGGTGATGGCTCTGATGGATGCTCAGCTTTGTGAGACGCAGAGATAGAGCCAGGGCCGTCGGGCATTTCCCAGCCAGAGAGGCAGTCTGCCTTTGGAGTCAGAGATGAATGAGGAAGAGGAGGAACAGACGGGGCCCGTTCCAGACACGCGTATGCGCAGAGCAGATAGGAGAGGGGAACAGTGGAGGATAATGAGCCGGCTTGGGAAGCCAAACAAACGTGGACGCTGACTGGCCGCTCCTTGGCTGGGGAATAAATAGGAGGAAAGGAGAGTGGTTCGGGTTGTCGCAGACAATCGTTCACATTTCTAGAAAGTTTGCTCCTTGTGTGTTTCGTGTGACAAAGCCTGCCTTGCCAGAACTGAGGTTTCTCTATTTCTCTGACTTAATTTGCAACCTCCCAGCTGGGAGCTCACAGCCTTGCATTTATCCTAAGGATCTGATAAGGACTACTGCTTCAGTTAACTCCTTGCAGGACTGTTGCCTGGACTTTCTGTTGGTGAATGCAACAGAAATACCGGTAATTCCCAAGGTGTAAATAAAGAGGGCGGTTTTCTTTGCCAGGAGTCTGTTTCTTGCTTCTTCGAAGGCCGGGTCAGAACACTTATGTTATAGAATAGCAGAGCTATAATGGGATGTGTAAATGACCTTGGGGACCAGGAGAAGTGATGCTGCTCTAGGACAGGGGTCTCCAACCTTGGTCCCTTTAAGACTTGTGGACTTCAACTCCCAGAGTCCCTCAGCCAGCTGGCTGAGGGACTCTGGGAGTTGAAGTCCACAAGTCTTAAAAGGACCAAGGTTGGAGACCCCTGGTCTAGGATTAGATAAGAGAGGGAGGAGCCCCCTGTGGCTTTCCTGCCCAAGAAAGAAATTTAGGAAGGGGCTGTCTTCATTGATCAAACAGTTCAGAATAGCAGCAAGAAATCTGTACCTTCAAGACAGGCAAGATTCTGTCACGTGTCATTAAATGATGCTGGCAGGACACGGAAAGGTGGAAACAAGATTTTTACAGGATTTGGAGTAGACTGTTTTCCTGTCATACATCCTTGCAAGGGGGTATTCCGTCCTATTGTTAATAAAGCAGAAGTTAGCAGCAAGGGAACGTACGTGGAGCCAAACTCAAAATAATTATTCAAAAGCAAATTGCTACTCGTTTTGCTTGTCATTGCTTTTTGTTTTGTAGCTTAACAGTATGAATTATGTTAGCTTAATCAGACCTGTGCACGCTCTAATTTTTGCACGTTAACAATTGCGCGGTTTTACATTTCCCATACAAGTTAAATCGCTTATGCATAACTTTATAATATTTTTTTCCCCGGCATAACGTTGAGCAATCTATTCACTTTTCATACGCTGGAAACCATTCGCTCATCTTCTTCAGCAAGAATTTGCAGCTCTGAAACTGCCATCTTAAAACTGTCTCAATGACCTCTCCACCTAAAGGATCTTCAGAATAGGGTTGAGCAACAGTTTCTTGAGAGGGGGATAAAACCAGGGGTGGGCTTCTGGGGGTTCGCAGCTAAGATTCGATGCAGTTCGAAGAACCCCCAAATCCCAGTCCCGGCCTGTTTTAGATGCAGGTAAGGGCAGGGTGTGCGCAGAGGCTTAGGGTGGGTGAAAAATGGGCCCACTGGAAGTTCAAGAAGGCCGGAAACCAAAAAAACTTCTTTTGATAAAGGAATCCCACAGAAGAGCCAAGTGTCCTCCAAAGCAGTGGTCACCAACGGGTGGTCCGTGGACCACGGGTGATCCACGAGAAAATTCTGGCGGCCTGCAGAAAAATTATTTGCATTTTTTATATTGCACTAAATCAGGGGTCCTCAAACTACGGCCCCTGGGCCAGATATGTGCAATGAACATTTGTGTTGTTGCAGAGAGTCTCCCCCTTTAGGTTCTTTTTGTGTGGGTTGAAAGGGGGGAGAAATTCTGACTTGGGGTCTGCTTCAGCCTCCTTGTGTGAGGCTTTGGGTGAAGGCTGGAGGGAAACACCGCTGGTGGCAAGGAGCCAAAGGGCCTCATTCCAGTGGGACTACATCATGGCCTGGAACTGACTGACCATTTCAGCCCGCTGAGCCTCCAGGCGCCAGTACCTGGCCTTGCACTCTCACAGATTTTCCCTTGCTTGGAAAGCCTATGCTTGTAGTCCTCAGTGAGATGCTTCTGCTGAGCCTCCTTCTCGGTCAGATCCAATTTGAACTGAGCTGTTTTGCCAACTCTTTCTGGTGGTGGCTGCTTAGCTCCAACAACTGCTTCCTGTTAGGGCCCTAAGGAGCCTGAGTGGGGAGACGAGGAGTGGCTGGAAGGGGAGGAGCGAGTAGAGACCGGTGAGGCACCCCTCAATATGAGTAACATTGAGTTGGCCATTGAGTTGGCCACACCCACCCAGTCACATGACCACCTAGCCACACCCACACAGCCGGTGATTAGGCAGAGCGTATTAGTGGTCCGTGGGATTTAAAATTATGAATTTAGTGGTCCCTGAGGTCCGAAAAGTTGGGGACCCCTGCTCCAACTGACGGCTGTCAGTTTTGCATGAGGTCCAGACAGATAAGCTGCCAAGCTCAGACATGGGAAGCCCCTCTCTCTAATGAACCTGACCTCAGCCCCCCAAGACCTTCTCTAAGATCTCTGAATTTGCATCCACCGAAGGGTTCGGTTGTCTCATTCCAAGATTCTATAACCAATAACAAGGTGACTTTTTGGTAGTGACACATGTCTACCTTCTTTTCTTTACTCTTGCCCTTTAGAAGTTGAGTTTATGCTAATGACCAAGATTGTGTCTTTTATTTATTAATTGAAGGTAATAGGTAAACCTTTAAAGGTAAAGGTTTCTTGTTTCTTGACTAGGGGAGACATGATAGCAGTGTTCCAATATCTCAGGGGTTGCCCCAAAGAAGAGGGAGTCAAGCTATTCTCCAAAGCATCTGAGGGCAGGACAAGAAGCAATGGGTGGAAACTGATCAAAGAGAGCAGCAACTTAGAACTAAGGAGAAATTTCCTGGCAGTTAGAACAATGAATCAGTGGAACAACTTGCTTGCAGAAGTTGGGAATGCTCCAACACTGGAAATTTTTAAGAAAATGTTGGATAGCCATTTGTCTGAAATGGTGCAGGGTTTCCTGCCTGGGCAGGGGGTTGGACTAGAAGACCTCCAAGGTCCCTTCCAACTCTGATATTATTATTATTATTATTATTATTATTATTATTATTATTATTATTATTATTATTATTATTATTATTATTATTATTATTATTATTATGCAGTTGTGTCTGATTCTAGGACACGGTGCTCACCTCTGTTTCTTGGCGTTGTTCAAAGACATTTACTGTGGCCATGTTGCCAGCGTGTTGCCTTCCCACAAAAGTGGTACCTTTTTATCTACTTGCATTTGCATGTTTTTGAACAATTAGGTGTGCAGGAGCTGGAGCAAGGAACGGGAGCTCACTCCATTGCATGGTGCTCAGGTTTCAAACCTGAGCTGTCAGTTTTCTAGCTGAGAAGATCCGCCTCTTTAATCACTGAGCCATCGCGCACCCCCGCCCCCTGCTAAACCATGACACACACTTCTAAACCGTTATGACATATTAATCCTTTATTTAATATATTACGCCTATTATTTAGAATGGTCCAAAAATAAATTGAGACAAAGGCTATTTTGCTTTTAATTTATGCCTTAATTGTTTTGGATTTTCCTCAATGACAATCAACCAGCTGCAGATTGCTCAAAAACTGCCAAAATAACATAACAAAGAGCCAAAATCAGATCCATTGAAAAATATGTTAAAAACTGACCAGTAATGATCAATGTATCTCTCAAAGCTGATGGAATGTCAAATATGAAAAGCTGAATTCAAAATCATCTAACACAAAGGTATAATTTAGCATGAATATAGTATTTATTTCACAATTAGAAGTTGGTTAAATTCTGAGCCAGGAAGACAAATCGCATCTGAACTCGGACTCTTTTTAAAATTTGGTCTGTATGACCTTTCATAACGACGCATGGTTCATTGAAGTAATTCAATTCATAAATTAAAGTGCAATCATTAAATTCCCGCCATGTGCAGAAATGCTTCATTTGCTATGAAACGTAGAATATATTAATATACGTCCTCTGAAAACAACTCAATATTCTGCGGCAATATTATGCTGCTAGATTGATTATGCTTCCACATGAACAACATGAAATAAAAGTTGAAAATAGTGGCAAAAGGCAAAATTATTCGCTTGTGCTTAGCTACAAACCGAACAGCCAAATATTTCTTCTGATTTCTATATGCACCTAAAGAAATAAAACTTGTTAGGCAAGAAAATCCACTTATATATAATTAATGCCACATGCAGCAAATACCCCATTTTGAATATTCCCACTAAAGGGAAAAAGAGTATGAAGAACAATTAGAGAGAAATGGAAGAATATGATGTCCAACGGCCTTTGCGTTCAATGGTGGGATGCTGTCGGTTTAACAACCGGTTCGGTGAATGCGCTGAAAATGGAGCATTTAAAAGCTCAGCTGCTTACATTCCAAGTCAACAACAGTAAGTAGAACAATGAGGGGGTGGGAATCAGCTGTGCCCTGTGATTGAGATGAGCTACAAAGCAGGAAATAAAGGACAGGATAGAGTTGGGGCAGGTGGGCAAGGCCAACTAATTGTCGGAGCTACCAGTTCGCCCAAACCGTTCCAAACCAGCTAAATACCACCTGTTTGTGTTCCCAAGCAAATCAGAATTTGTTTTCAAACTCTTCAGCGACTGGCACTTAAGAATGGACCATGCAAGAGTCAACTGGATGTTGAAGAGGTTCTAACAAAGGCAACTACGTTCAAGAGGTAGTCCTTGACTTACAACTATTTGTTTAGTGATCATTTGAAGTTACAACAGCACTGAAAAAGTGACTTACGGCTGTTTTTCACATGTACGACCACTGCAGCATCCCCATGGTCACATGATCAAAGTTTGGACATTTGGCAATTGGCCAGTATTTATGACCGTTGCAGCATCCCGGGGTCATGGGATCACCTTTGGCGATCTTCTGACCATCAAAGTCCATGGTGAAGCCAAATTCACTTAACAACCGTGTTATTAACTTAACAGCTGCAGTGATTCACTCAACAATAGTGGCAAGGAAGGTTGTAAAATTCACTTAATAAATGTTTTGCTTAGCAACAGAAATTTTGGGCTTAATTGTGGTCGTATGTTGAGGACTACCTGTCCGGAATTAGCCAGAATCAACCCCATATTGAAAGGCCAATGCAATAACAGTAAGCCTCATTTAATGCATACACAATCATGAATTTCTCATTTAAAAACAATGGCTACCAACCTGCCTTCCATTGAGGATCTGTATACTGCACGAGTCAAAAAGAGGGCTGGGAAAATATTTATAGATCCCTCACATCCTGGACATAAACTGTTTCAACTCCTACCCTCAAAGCAGCTATAGAGCACTGCACACCAGAACAACTAGACACAAGAACAGTTTTTTCCCGAAGGCCATCACTCTGCTAAACAAATAATTCCATCAACACTGTCAGACTATTTACTGAATCTGCACTACTATTAATCTTCTCATCGTTCCCATCACCCATCACTTTCCACTTTCGACTGTATGACTGTAACTTGTTGCTTGTATCCTTATGATTTATATTGATATTGTTTCCTGATTACTTATTTGTACCCTATGACTATCATTAAGTGTTGTACCTTAGAATTCTTGATGAACGTATCTTTTCTTTTATGAATGCTGAGAGCATATGCACCAAAACAAATTCCTTGTGTGTCTAATCACACTTGGCAATAAAAAAAAAATCTATTCTATTCTAGTCTAGTCTAGTCTATTCAATGGGGGAAGTCAGGTTCATTTAACAATTGTGTTGCTAATTTAACAGCTGCAGTGACTCACTTAACAACTGTGGCAAGAAAGGTTGTAAAACGGAACGTAACCTAACTGTTTCGCTTAGCAACGGAAATTTTGGGCTCAATTGTGACTGCATGTAGAGCAGGGGACTCCAAACTTGGCAACTTTAAGCTTGGTGGCTTTGCTGGCTGGGGGATTCTGGGAGTTGAAGTCTATCAGGCTTAAAATTGCCAAGGTTTTACATTTCCCATACAAGTTAAATCGCTTATGCATAACTTTATAATATTTTTTTCCCCGGCATAACGTTGAGCAATCTATTCACTTTTCATACGCTGGAAACCATTCGCTCATCTTCTTCAGCAAGAATTTGCAGCTCTGAAACTGCCATCTTAAAACTGTCTCAATGACCTCTCCACCTAAAGGATCTTCAGAATAGGGTTGAGCAACAGTTTCTTGAGAGGGGGATAAAACCAGGGGTGGGCTTCTGGGGGTTCGCAGCTAAGATTCGATGCAGTTCGAAGAACCCCCAAATCCCAGTCCCGGCCTGTTTTAGATGCAGGTAAGGGCAGGGTGTGCGCAGAGGCTTAGGGTGGGTGAAAAATGGGCCCACTGGAAGTTCAAGAAGGCCGGAAACCAAAAAAACTTCTTTTGATAAAGGAATCCCACAGAAGAGCCAAGTGTCCTCCAAAGCAGTGGTCACCAACGGGTGGTCCGTGGACCACGGGTGATCCACGAGAAAATTCTGGCGGCCTGCAGAAAAATTATTTGCATTTTTTATATTGCACTAAATCAGGGTCCTCAAACTCGGCCCCTGGGCCAGATATGTGCAATGAACATTTGTGTTGTTGCAGAGAGTCTCCCCCTTTAGGTTCTTTTTGTGTGGGTTGAAAGGGGGGAGAAATTCTGACTTGGGGTCTGCTTCAGCCTCCTTGTGTGAGGCTTTGGGTGAAGGCTGGAGGGAAACACCGCTGGTGGCAAGGAGCCAAAGGGCCTCATTCCAGTGGGACTACATCATGGCCTGGAACTGACTGACCATTTCAGCCCGCTGAGCCTCCAGGCGCCAGTACCTGGCCTTGCACTCTCACAGATTTTCCCTTGCTTGGAAAGCCTATGCTTGTAGTCCTCAGTGAGATGCTTCTGCTGAGCCTCCTTCTCGGTCAGATCCAATTTGAACTGAGCTGTTTTGCCAACTCTTTCTGGTGGTGGCTGCTTAGCTCCAACAACTGCTTCCTGTTAGGGCCCTAAGGAGCCTGAGTGGGAGGCGAGTGGCTGGAAGGGAGGAGCAGTAGAGACCGGTGAGGCACCCCTCAATATGAGTAACATTGAGTTGGCCATTGAGTTGGCCACACCCACCCAGTCACATGACCACCTAGCCACACCCACACAGCCGGTGATTAGGCAGAGCGTATTAGTGGTCCGTGGGATTTAAAATTATGAATTTAGTGGTCCCTGAGGTCCGAAAAGTTGGGGACCCCTGCTCCAACTGACGGCTGTCAGTTTTGCATGAGGTCCAGACAGATAAGCTGCCAAGCTCAGACATGGGAAGCCCCTCTCTCTAATGAACCTGACCTCAGCCCCCCAAGACCTTCTCTAAGATCTCTGAATTTGCATCCACCGAAGGGTTCGGTTGTCTCATTCCAAGATTCTATAACCAATAACAAGGTGACTTTTTGGTAGTGACACATGTCTACCTTCTTTTCTTTACTCTTGCCCTTTAGAAGTTGAGTTTATGCTAATGACCAAGATTGTGTCTTTTATTTATTAATTGAAGGTAATAGGTAAACCTTTAAAGGTAAAGGTTTCTTGTTTCTTGACTAGGGGAGACATGATAGCAGTGTTCCAATATCTCAGGGGTTGCCCCAAAGAAGAGGGAGTCAAGCTATTCTCCAAAGCATCTGAGGGCAGGACAAGAAGCAATGGGTGGAAACTGATCAAAGAGAGCAGCAACTTAGAACTAAGGAGAAATTTCCTGGCAGTTAGAACAATGAATCAGTGGAACAACTTGCTTGCAGAAGTTGGGAATGCTCCAACACTGGAAATTTTTAAGAAAATGTTGGATAGCCATTTGTCTGAAATGGTGCAGGGTTTCCTGCCTGGGCAGGGGGTTGGACTAGAAGACCTCCAAGGTCCCTTCCAACTCTGATATTATTATTATTATTATTATTATTATTATTATTATTATTATTATTATTATTATTATTATTATTATTATTATGCAGTTGTGTCTGATTCTAGGACACGGTGCTCACCTCTGTTTCTTGGCGTTGTTCAAAGACATTTACTGTGGCCATGTTGCCAGCGTGTTGCCTTCCCACAAAAGTGGTACCTTTTTATCTACTTGCATTTGCATGTTTTTGAACAATTAGGTGTGCAGGAGCTGGAGCAAGGAACGGAGCTCACTCCATTGCATGGTGCTCAGGTTTCAAACCTGAGCTGTCAGTTTCTAGCTGAGAAGATCCGCCTCTTTAATCACTGAGCCATCGCGCACCCCCGCCCCCTGCTAAACCATGACACACACTTCTAAACCGTTATGACATATTAATCCTTTATTTAATATATTACGCCTATTATTTAGAATGGTCCAAAAATAAATTGAGACAAAGGCTATTTTGCTTTTAATTTATGCCTTAATTGTTTTGGATTTTCCTCAATGACAATCAACCAGCTGCAGATTGCTCAAAAACTGCCAAAATAACATAACAAAGAGCCAAAATCAGATCCATTGAAAAATATGTTAAAAACTGACCAGTAATGATCAATGTATCTCTCAAAGCTGATGGAATGTCAAATATGAAAAGCTGAATTCAAAATCATCTAACACAAAGGTATAATTTAGCATGAATATAGTATTTATTTCACAATTAGAAGTTGGTTAAATTCTGAGCCAGGAAGACAAATCGCATCTGAACTCGGACTCTTTTTAAAATTTGGTCTGTATGACCTTTCATAACGACGCATGGTTCATTGAAGTAATTCAATTCATAAATTAAAGTGCAATCATTAAATTCCCGCCATGTGCAGAAATGCTTCATTTGCTATGAAACGTAGAATATATTAATATACGTCCTCTGAAAACAACTCAATATTCTGCGGCAATATTATGCTGCTAGATTGATTATGCTTCCACATGAACAACATGAAATAAAAGTTGAAAATAGTGGCAAAAGGCAAAATTATTCGCTTGTGCTTAGCTACAAACCGAACAGCCAAATATTTCTTCTGATTTCTATATGCACCTAAAGAAATAAAACTTGTTAGGCAAGAAAATCCACTTATATATAATTAATGCCACATGCAGCAAATACCCCATTTTGAATATTCCCACTAAAGGGAAAAAGAGTATGAAGAACAATTAGAGAGAAATGGAAGAATATGATGTCCAACGGGCTTTGCGTTCAATGGTGGGATGCTGTCGGTTTAACAACCGGTTCGGTGAATGCGCTGAAAATGGAGCATTTAAAAGCTCAGCTGCTTACATTCCAAGTCAACAACAGTAAGTAGAACAATGAGGGGGTGGGAATCAGCTGTGCCCTGTGATTGAGATGAGCTACAAAGCAGGAAATAAAGGACAGGATAGAGTTGGGGCAGGTGGGCAAGGCCAACTAATTGTCGGAGCTACCAGTTCGCCCAAACCGTTCCAAACCAGCTAAATACCACCTGTTTGTGTTCCCAAGCAAATCAGAATTTGTTTTCAAACTCTTCAGCGACTGGCACTTAAGAATGGACCATGCAAGAGTCAACTGGATGTTGAAGAGGTTCTAACAAAGGCAACTACGTTCAAGAGGTAGTCCTTGACTTACAACTATTTGTTTAGTGATCATTTGAAGTTACAACAGCACTGAAAAAGTGACTTACGGCTGTTTTTCACATGTACGACCACTGCAGCATCCCCATGGTCACATGATCAAAGTTTGGACATTTGGCAATTGGCCAGTATTTATGACCGTTGCAGCATCCCGGGGTCATGGGATCACCTTTGGCGATCTTCTGACCATCAAAGTCCATGGTGAAGCCAAATTCACTTAACAACCGTGTTATTAACTTAACAGCTGCAGTGATTCACTCAACAATAGTGGCAAGGAAGGTTGTAAAATTCACTTAATAAATGTTTTGCTTAGCAACAGAAATTTTGGGCTTAATTGTGGTCGTATGTTGAGGACTACCTGTCCGGAATTAGCCAGAATCAACCCCATATTGAAAGGCCAATGCAATAACAGTAAGCCTCATTTAATGCATACACAATCATGAATTTCTCATTTAAAAACAATGGCTACCAACCTGCCTTCCATTGAGGATCTGTATACTGCACGAGTCAAAAAGAGGGCTGGGAAAATATTTATAGATCCCTCACATCCTGGACATAAACTGTTTCAACTCCTACCCTCAAAACGACGCTATAGAGCACTGCACACCAGAACAACTAGACACAAGAACAGTTTTTTCCCGAAGGCCATCACTCTGCTAAACAAATAATTCCATCAACACTGTCAGACTATTTACTGAATCTGCACTACTATTAATCTTCTCATCGTTCCCATCACCCATCACTTTCCACTTTCGACTGTATGACTGTAACTTGTTGCTTGTATCCTTATGATTTATATTGATATTGTTTCCTGATTACTTATTTGTACCCTATGACTATCATTAAGTGTTGTACCTTAGAATTCTTGATGAACGTATCTTTTCTTTTATGAATGCTGAGAGCATATGCACCAAAACAAATTCCTTGTGTGTCTAATCACACTTGGCAATAAAAAAAAAATCTATTCTATTCTAGTCTAGTCTAGTCTATTCAATGGGGGAAGTCAGGTTCATTTAACAATTGTGTTGCTAATTTAACAGCTGCAGTGACTCACTTAACAACTGTGGCAAGAAAGGTTGTAAAACGGAACGTAACCTAACTGTTTCGCTTAGCAACGGAAATTTTGGGCTCAATTGTGACTGCATGTAGAGCAGGGGACTCCAAACTTGGCAACTTTAAGCTTGGTGGCTTTGCTGGCTGGGGGATTCTGGGAGTTGAAGTCTATCAGGCTTAAAATTGCCAAGGTTGGAGACCCCTAATGTAGAAGACTACCTGGGCTCTGTGTTTCTTGTTTCACCAAGCAGGGTTGGCCTAATGATTTTATTGAGGGTTTTTAGTGGGGTTTTTAAAAATTTTTAGAGTTTTATATTTCTATTTTAATTCGTTTAGCACATTTGAATCAGATTTTTAACTTATATTGTATTTTAACTTTTTTCATATTTATGTTTTATTTGTGCTGCACACCGCCCTGAGTCCTCGGAGAAGGGCGGTATAAAAAAATTTGAAAAATAAATAAATAAATAAATAAATAAATAACCATTGAGTGATAAGGTTTCCTCCAAACAGAAAGTGAGAGCAATTAAGCAAATGGAAAAACCAAGGAAAGAGGGAGTGAAATTGTCACAACTGAGCAATTTGTACATCTTGCAAAAACAGAGAAGTCTAGCTTTTATTTTAATCTGGGATATTGTCCTAGCGATCATGAAATAGCTCACTATGGTACATGCTATGAGGAGGAGAGGGGGACAAAATACGAATCAAATCAAATCTTAATTACAGTCACAGACCAGCATAAGGCAGAAAATAATGGCTTATTTAAAAAAAAAATTAGAGCAAAAATTGGAGTCCAAGAGACAGGAAAAAATGCATTTGTTTCCAAATGACCACACATAAACACATTACTACAATTACTCTGAAAAAAAATAAGAGTTAGTAATTGGCTTATCCTATAATAACCCGGTGGACTGAGATACTCTTCTGGCTCTAATGTTAGATGAAGTATAAATCATTATGCAAATGAACTGAGTGGACCGTCATAAATAAGAACTTCACAGGAAAAGAGACAACTTTTTAAAGGAGGCTTATTATCTTCTCCTATGAGTCTGGGTAAATAAATAGGGGCCTCTGGTGGCTCAACAGACTAAGTCTGTCTGTTATTAACACAGCTACTTGCAATTACTGCAAGTTCAAGTCCCACCAGGCCCAAGGTTGACTCAGCCTTCCATCCTTTATAAGGTAGGTAAAATGACATGATATATATATATAATATATATATATATAACAACAGAGTTGGAAGGGACCTTGGAGGACTTCTAGTCCAACCCCCTGCCTAGGCAGGAAACCCTACACCATCTTAGTCAGATGGTTATCCAACATTTTCTTACAAATTTCCAGTGTTGGAGCATTCACAACTTCTGCAGGCAAGTCGTTCCACTTATTAATTGTTCTAACTGTCAGGAAATTTCTCCTTAGAATAGAATAGAATAGAATAGAATAGAATAGAATAGAATAGAATAGAATAGAATAGAATAGAATAGAATAGGAATTTTTTATTGGCCAAGTGTGATTGGACACACAAGGAATTTGTCTTGGTGCATATGCTCTCAGTGTACATAAAAGAAAAGATATGTTCATCAAGGTACTAACTTAGTTCTAAGTTGCTTCTCTCCTTGATTAGTTTCCACCCATTGCTTCTTGTTCTACCCTCAGGTGCTTTGGAGAACAGCCCGACTCCCTCTTCTTTGTGGCAACCCCTGAGATATTGGAACACGGCTATCATGTCTCCCCTAGTCCTTCTTTTTATTAAACTAGACATACCCAGTTCCTGCAACCATTCTTCATATGTTTTATCCTCCAGTCCCCTAATCATCTTTGTTGCTCTTCTCTGCACTCTTTCTAGAGTCTCAGCATCTTTTTTACATCGTGGCGACCAAAACTGGATGCAATATTCCAAGTGTGGCCTTACCAAGGCATTATAAAGTGGCACTAACACTTCACGTGATCTTGATTCTATCCCTCTGTTTATGCAGCCCAAAACTGTGTTGGCTTTTGAGAACCCAGATTGTTGGGGGCAATAAAAAGCTGACTTTGTATATAATTTACAAATGGATGAAGATTATTGTTTAACACAATGTAAGCCGCCCTGAGTCTTTGGAGAAGGTAGGGATATAAATTGAAATAAAATAAAAAATAAAATAAAAATAAAAATAAAAAATCCTTTAGAGGCAAGGCGTTTTGCTGAACAACCTTTCTGGCTCGTCTAACAGTTTAAAATGAAATAGGGAAAAAGCCAAAAGGTCATTGACTGCAAGTTTTCCCTCCCCCTCCCCCCCCCCCCGCCCACCTTATTCTTTATTCAAGTCAACTCTTGCAATCGTTCATCTCAGATAGGATTCCAATTTCTCATTTCGGTTCATTTCGGCTCGGCTTTTAACCTTGCTTATCCACCCTCTTCCCCTTGAACTGTGCTCACCGAAAGCATCAGAGATGACATGCCAGAGACTATGATCCGCGTGGCTGATAAAATAATCCCAACAGGGATGCATAAAAGAAGGGCGATTAAAGGTCACCTCCAAACCTTCGGTCTGGTGAAACGTCTTTCAAGGGTAACAATTTAGCAAAATGGGCAATGTAGCTCCATTTTGGCAGGGATGGGTTTCAAAAATTTTAGCAAGGGGTTCTCTGCCTGGTTGCTGGCAAACAGGCCATTTCAAGCCTCTGGCGGGGTGGGGAAGGTCGTTTTTGCCCTCCCCAGGCTCCTAGAAAGGCTCTGGAGCCTGGGGAGAGCAAAAAACAGGCCTTGCAGTCCACCGGAAGTTGGCAAATGAGCCATTTCCGGCCTCCAGAGGGCCTCCGGGGGGTGGGAAAAGCCATTTTCATCCTTCCCAAACTCCAGAGCCATTCTAGGAGCCTGGGGAGGGCGAAAATGGCTTTTCCCACCCCCCCAGAGGCTCTCTGGAGGGCGGAAAAAGCCTTTTTTCTTACTTCCAGTGGGCCCAGAAGACCCGAAAATCAGCTAGCCGGCGCACGCATGTGCACCGAAGCTGAGCTCGCGTGCCCACCGATATGGCCCTAGGTATCACCTGGGCACGCATGCCATAGGTTCGCCATCAAGGGTATAGGATCTCCTGCCTAAGCAGAGGGTTGGACTAGAACAGGGGTCTCCAACCTTGGTCCCTTTAAGACTTGTGGACTTCAACTCCCAGAGTCCCTCAGCCAGCAAAGCTGGCTGAGGAACTCTAGGAGTTGAAGTCCACAAGTCTTAAAGGGACCAAGGTTGGAGACCCCTGGACTAGAAGACTTCCCAGGTCCCTTCCAACTCTGTTATTCTGTTATAATAGAAATAGTATCGTGTATGAGAAGAAAAGGGGGCCTGAAAATTATTTTTATTTCATCGTGGAAGTATGTGCAAAGGAAAACGAAATTATTTTAAAATAGTTTTTAGTTACATGATTCCGTAACTGCTTGTGTTATTATGGAAATGGAAATTTAGCCAGCTCAAGTTTGATCTAAACCACTTTGGGAATGTATTGATTACAAAATTACCTTGTCGGTTATTGCTTTTTCATGAATTCAATTTCCTCCTACTTATTTCACTTGACTCGGAGGCCTTAAGTGATGTGCAAGTTTCCGAATAATAAAAATTAAGTAGATCCCCAGACCCGTAACCCTATTTCACCATGGATATTAATGAATTGAAGTTAAGATGGATTCACCTGTGCTAAATTAGGCATGGAAATTTTGTTCAACATCCAAACTCAAGTTGGAAGTACAGCTTGAGCCACATTAAATTTGCATATTTTAACAACATGCTTAATTTCATGAACCTGCCCAAGTAAAAATGATTGACAGCAGTTCCCATATCATTCTGTTAGGGTTTTGTCAGGTGCGAAGAATCAGGGTCTTGCGACAAAACTCCAGTTAAGCCAGTGGTGGGTTTCAAATTTTTTTACTACCGGTTCTGTGGGTGTGGCTTGGTGGGCGTGGCATGGCTTGGTGGGTGTGGCTTGGTGGGCGTGGCAGGGGAAGGATACTGCAAAATCTCCATTTCCTCCCGATCAGCTGGGACTTGGGAGGCAGAGAATAGATGGGGGTGGCGCCAGTCAGAATTTTCACTACCGGATCTCCGTACTACTCAAAATTTTCACTACTGGTTCTCCAGAACTGGTCAGAACCTGCTGAAACCCACCTCTGAGTTAGGTTGGTTATTGCTGGTGCCTATACATGAGAATCAAGTCAACTAAGGGTTAGCATTAATGTTGTGTCTGCGCCCCCCGAGCCGGGCCCCCTGCTAGAAAGTGACTTGGAAAGTGAGGGAGAAGGACCATCAGGACTTACCTTGGGAGCACCGGCTTCCCTGGCTCAGCTCCAGGAGCCAGAGGCAGGCCAGATGGAGGAGATAACGAGGCCTCCATCCCCTGACTCTCCCTCCCCAGGCCACGCCTCCAGACCCAGCTGATGGCAATCAGGCCTGGCTGGACCCTAGGTTTCGTAGGCAGGAGAGGCGGGAACAACAGAAGCAGGGGTGGGGCAGGCCTAGGAAGTGCTGAGTCATGGAGCCACACCCCACAGGATATAATGGCAGCAAGAACTGCTGTGCCTCTTCGTAGCAGGCAAATTAAGAGCTGAAGTTTGTTCCTGGGTGACTCATCGGCGTCGAGGGAGATAACAGAGACACTTGGCAGACGCTCACTATTTTGCTGCCAGAGCTGGTAGTGCCGGCTAATTAAGCCATCGCTCGGATGGAGGCAAAGGGGGACAGAACAACTAAATTGGAGCTAGATAAGAGTTAATGGAATTCAAGTGGGGTTCGACTTTGACCACTTGTGGCAACATAATGACTCCAGCAGTGGTGAAATCCTCTGCGGATTGCAACAGGTTCGCTGCCACTGGTACGCGCATGGGCAGTGTGTGCCAAAAGGACACTGTGTGTGCACGCATGTGGATTGCACACCAAAAGCATGCTGCGTGCTCATGCGCAGTGCACACCAAACATGCGCTTCAAGCGGAAAAAGGAGGCTTAATAAGGTAAGTAGAACAGCGAGGGGAGGGAAAGCTGTGCCGCGCGATTTAGATTCACTAGAAAGCAGGATTTCCTGCTTTCTAGCGAATATAAATCACGCGGCACAGCTGATTGTCAGAAATACCGATTCGGACGAACCGGTAGCTTTTTTTTACTATTGTTCCATATTGTTACCAAGAAAACTACATGGAGGTCTCGTCAGGGTCTTCAGGGAGAAAGCTGGACTTGGAAGAAATTCTTATTTTCGTCCATGGACCCCCAAAACAGCTGGATTTATCTTTATTCTTTGCAAGCCATTCCAGGGTTCTTTTAAGCTTAACAGGAGATGAAAAACTGTGTGCATAAATTATGAAATGGACACCTATGAGCAACATATGGAAGCCCTGATGTTTCTTTTGCAACCTGCCCAGAAACCAAAATTCTTTTTTTCTCCATCCATCTGCTGTTCCATCTCTTTCTCCATAGTATTCTCAACTTCCACATTATGTTTCTTTCTTTCAGCTGTGGTCATTTCCAACAGTACAGGTAGTCCTCGACGTACGACCACAATTGAGCCCAAGATGTCCATTGCTAAGCAAGGCAGTTAAGTGAGTTTTGGCCCATTTTACAAGCTTTCTCACTACCGTTATTAAGCAAATTGTTGTAGTTGTTAAGTTAGTAACATGGTTGTTAAATGAATCTGGGTTCCCCATTGGCTTTGCGTGTCAGAAGGTCACAAAAGGTGTTCACATGACACACACACACTCCCCGGGATGCTGTGACCGTCATAAATACAAGCTGGTGGCCAAGGGTCGAAATTTTGATCACATGACCATAAGGATGCTGCAACAGTCGTTAAGTGGGGAAAATGGTCATAAGTCATTTTTTTTCCAGTGTTGTTACAACTTTGAACGGTTATTAAATGAATGGTTGTATGTTCAGGACTACCTGTACACATTATCAGTCCTCAATCAAGTAAGGACACTGAAACAATCTCCATTTGGGGGTTGGACTAGAAGACCTCCAGGGTCCCTTCCAACTCATTTATTCTGTTCCTATGTGTTTCTATCTTTCTAATGGAATGCTCACCTATTTTCTTATGCTTTCCTTTGTAAGATTATAAGTCCAATTTAGGAGCTACTGAAACGCAATGTCAGCGAGCCGACGTTTGTAACTATGATTAAAAATTAACTAACTGAAGTTAGGAATAATATTTCCTCTTATTTCAACAGGGCATTCTCATTCACATCCTTTGTTGCAAATTGAACAGTTCCAGTCCTTTCAAAGAAACGAAAATTGTCATTCCATTAAAATATATTATTTGGAAGCACTTAGTGCATTACCACATATCATTCATAACCATAAGTGTTTGTATTTCTTTTCTTTCCTTTTCTTAGCTTTGAGCTAAGCAAGAGTTCCATTACACTTAGATTTTTTTTTCCATATTTTTTTATCTGGTATCAGGGGAAAAAAGAAAAAAGACAAAGTGAGGCTCTCAAAACTTTTGTCCCAGGGCTACAGTATAATGGCTTTGGGGGGGTGGGGGAGAGAGGGACCACTTCCCACTCAATCCTACCAAGATCTACCAAGATGAGGGTGGTTCAACTATCCAGGTTCTATCGTTGACTTTGGATGGGGTTTCACTTCCCCCTTCAGATTGGTACACAATTGGGGAATCTTAAAGAGCAAGTATCAGCTGTGGCTAGGAAGGCCTTGGACTGCAAGGCGATCCAACTGGTCAGTCCTAGAGGAGATCAACCCTGACTGCTCTTTAGAAGGCCAGAAAGATCCTGAAAATGAAACTCAAATCCTTTGGCCACCTAATGAGAAGGAAGGACTCCCTGGAGAAGAGCCTAATGCTGGGAATAATGGAGGGCAAAAGAAGAAGGGGACGGCAGAGAACGAGGTGGCTGGATGGAGTCACTGAAGCAGTCGGCGGGGAGCTTAAATGGACTCCAGAGGATGGTAGAGGACGGGAAGACCTGGAGGAACATTGTCCACGGGGTTGCGATGGGTCAGACACGACTTTGCAACTAACAACAAAAAGGAAGGCCTTTACTCAATTCTATCTTGTGCACCAGTGGTGCCCTTTCCTAGATCAGGGGGCCCTTCAGCCAGTCATTCATTCATGCCCTAGTCACCTAATGGCTTGACTACTGCAATGTGCTTTACATGGGGCTGCCACTGAAGGCTACTTTGAAGCTTCAGCTGTTCCAGAATGTGGCAGTGCAAGCCGTTGATGGGCATGCCTCAATATATTCATGCGCCACCTCTGTTTTATAAGCTGCACTGGTTGCCAATTTGGTTCCGGGCACAACTCAAGGTGCTGGTTGATACCTATAAAGCCTTACATTCCATAAGGCCTGGTCACTTGAGGGACCACCCGTCTTCCATAACATCCACTTGGCTGTTTTATACCTGCAGAGTTGGCATGCTCTGAGAGTCTTGAATGAAACACTTATCATCTGTCCCTGAGATGTCAAACTCAATTTCATTGAGGGCCACATCAGGGTTGTGTTTGACCTCGGGGGGCTGGGTGGGCATGGCCACCTGAACGTCACTCGTGTCAGGGGCATCTGTGGTGGCCTGAGCGCTCTGCCAGTGCATGTGTGCGGCCCATGCGAGCTCTGTTTTCACCGGCAGAGGGTTGCAGGAGGCCATCGCAGCGGGAAATGGAGCTTGGGGGGGCAGCGCGTGCCCTCCCAAGCTCCATTTTCGCTGGCAGAGGCACTGCGGGCCAGTCCTTTGCTGTTTCCAAGGCAGCCCCACGGCCCAGATCTAAGCACCCAGTGGGCCGGATCTGGCCCACGGGTCTTGAGTTTGACACCCCTGATCTATCCGGACTCCATAGGCATTTCTAGCAGCACTGCATGCTACTTATTCTCTGAAATCCATATGGCCCACATTTCGGTTGTTTAGAAGAGTTGTGAAATCATGGGTTCTTCACTTCTTCTGGTATTAATTCACCTTTTAAAAAAAAATCCTAGAATAGATTTCACCTATCAATCTTACTATTCCTGAATTACCATCTCTGTATCTGCATATGAATACTGTAGCTGCAACACCAAAAAACTTGACAAGACATATCCACCCACCACACGCAAAATAATTTCAAGCATGTTTCTATTTGATCTAAAACATAACTTACAGTCTTTTTCAGAAAACCAAAATGTTGAATGAAATTTGAAAAATACACACTGTACAGAGGGCAATTAAAATCCTTCTTTGACAAACCTCACCGTTCTCGTCATAAGCCGGAAAATACAACTGCAATATAAACCCTGATAAAAAATATACCTGTTAAAAAAACATTAGCAAACAAACAAACTTACCTGTGTAACTAGTGGCTCCAATAATCTCTCCACAGTTAGAGTCCTGATTTCTAAACTTTTGGGATCCCATTTTAAAATGATGGGTGAAGTTGCAGAAGTCATGCTCTCTAGAACAAAAAGAGAATGAGTATTATAAATCGTGCCCAGAGCCATGTTTGTATCTGAATTTTAAATCAGACGCTGGATTGATTTAAAAGAGCTACATTTACGATGGACAGTGTGCTCAGTAGCTAATTCAGAAATAATTAAGTATATTGTACATTAGGGGAAATATATAGAGTTGCAATGGATATGCATTAACTAGACTTTGCCCTCTTCTGTATCTTTTCTTGGCTCCAGCATAGAAAATTTGAAAACAAGGTTTAGTAATATTTTTAAAAAATATTTTCTATATTATACATCTATATGTATACGTTGATGAACGTATCTTTTCTTTTATGTACACTGAGAGCATATGCACCAAGACAAATTCCTTGTGTCCAATCACACTTGGCCAATAAAATTCTATTCTATTCTATTCTATACATACTATACAAACTGAATACGCCATCATTTTTTGCTGAAACTCACCTCTGCGATGGAATATGGCAGGGGTGAAATCCAACAGGTTCTGACAGGTTCTGGAGAACCGGTAGCAGAAATTTTGAGCAGTTTGGAGAACCAGCAGCGAAAATTTTGAGTAGTTCAGAGAACCAGCAAATACCACCTCTGGCTGGCTCCAGAGTGGGATGGGAATGGAGATTTTGCAATATCCTTCCCCTAGGAGTAGGAAGGGAATTTTTTTTAAATTTGCATTTATATCCCGCCCTTCTCCGAAGACTCAGGGCAGCTTACACTATGTCAAGCAATAGTCTTCATCCAATTGTATATTATATAAAAAGTCAACTTATTGCCCCCAACAATCTGGGTCCTCATTTTACCTACCTTATAAAGGATGGAAGGCTGAGTCAACCTTGGGCCTGGTGGGGCTTGAACCTGCAGTAATTGCAAGCAGCTGCTGTTAATAACAGACTGTCTTAGCAGTCTGAGCCACTCAAGGATTGGGATTTTGCAGTATCCTTTCCCTGGAGTGGGGTGGGAATGGAGATTTTACAGTATCCTTCCCCTGGAGTGGGGTGGAAATGGAGATTTTGCAGTATCCTTCCCGTACCACACCCACCAAGCCACGCCCACCAAGCCACACCACGCCTACCAAGCCACACCCACAAAACCGGTAGTAAAAAAAAATTGGATTTCACCACCGGTATAGGGGAAAACAGCCAGAAATTGGGAGAAAAATGAATCTACGAGTTCTCAGCCGAGCTATGTTTAAGTGGGTTAGTGGACCCCCAGCTCCTTCAATGGCTTGTCATTGCTCATCTGTGCAGATGTGTGCATGATCAGTTAAAAAAAAATCCCACATCCCTGCAGACAGTCAGAGAGGAGGGATGCAAAAGAACAGCCGCATGAGTCCGCTTCAAAAGAATGTAGTTGCTTTAATGATTCGAGGAAGGTTGCTTCATTTGTACCAGGATTCTTGTAGGAGATGCCCAGGTTGAGCCCGAGGGAGGGATCAAACATGTCACCAGGCTCGAGTCCTTCCACGCCCACAAGAGATCTAAGTCCAGCCCACCTTGAATTACACTGGCTCTTAGCTACCGCCAATTTGCTTGGACTGTTAGTAGTTCAGATTCTTGTACAGAGAATGCAATAAATCTGCATTCATTTGAACCACCGTAGCTCCCGATCTCCTGCACTTGCTAATCCTTTGCCAAACAGTTCATTCAAATACTCTGCATAATCCTACAAACTCTTCCTTGTGGGACACTCCCTTTTCACTACAGTAAAAGACGGCATTCGCACAACGTGAAAACAGGCGTAACGAAATCCTTGGAACTTTAAACACAAAGAAGCGACTGTTTAAAGCAGAAGAGTTCAATCCTTTCACCGCACATTATTTCCCCGTTCAAATCACTCAGTCTTGCTGGCCCTTCACTTGCCATAGAATCCATCCAATTTTACTGCAGCATTTGTTTTTCTTAAGGTACTGCCTCTAAATTCAGATTTTAGCTAGCTCCAGAGAGGTCCAGAGAGCTGTTGTGGTCCGATAGCAGCCTACAGAGCTGGCAACGGAGACGGACAGTGATGAGGCTGAGGTGAGGCCAGGGCCATCTGGAATTTAGGTGCGGACTCCAGAGCCTCCAGAGACTGATAGTAGTGAGGCAGAGGAACAGGAGGAGCCTGTTCCTAATACACGCATGAGAAGAGCTGCCAGAAGGCAAGAACAGCTCAAGTCGAGAGGCCAATCATCTCTTGGCCCTTCCCATAAGGCTTAAAACAGACCAGCACCGGTGTTTCAGCTTTGCCAGAAAACAACTTTGTAGCTGCTTCTTCTGTTTCATCTTCTGCTTCGTTTTCTGCTTCGTCTATATCTTAGTTTTTGTAGCTTCTGGACGTTTGGCAGTTTGCCTAATTGGACCAAGGTTTGCGAGATAACTGAGGAATTTGTGTTGGGAGGCATTTGTTTTATTTTGAGTTGGACGCTGGGAAGGAAGTAATTCCCAGCTGTTTGAATAAAGTTTATTTGTTTTTTCACGGACTACCTACTTGGGCCTGGGTCACAATAAGAGCATCCTAAATCTGTTAAGGATAATCATTTACAAAAGATTAAAAGCTTTTCTTTTGTCACATTCTCTACATCATCATGATCTCCCCTCTTCCCCCAGTCTCTCTCCCTCCCTCCTTCTCTCTCTCTCTCTCTATGTATGTATGTATGTATGTATGTATGTATGTATGTATGTATGTATTAGTAGAATAAATTTTTAATTATTTCAGTTCCAGAGCTCATATATATATAATGTTTTTCTGTCAAAGCACCTGGTCTACCCCAGTTTGGGAGGGAGCATACTGCTTCCCTTTCGCCTTTCAGCTCCAATCCAGGAGCCCTCAAGCAGTAGCATTCATGACAAACCATTTTATACCAAATATATATTTGCTGATAAAGAAATAAAGGGAGACTAGTTATATACATATATTTTCTGAGGTTTTCGCAGGTGTTTGTATGTAGGTCTTTGGTTATTCGGGTTTTCTTCTGCGTAAAATTGGAAGTGTCTTGGCGACGTTTCGACAAAGTCTCATTCGTCATCTTCAGGCTGGTGTTTTCTGCTTCGTGCTTTTAGCAGCAAAGCTGGCTGGGGAATTCTGGGAGTTGAAGTCCCCCAGGCTTAAAGTTGCCAAGGTTGGAGACCCCTGGGCTAGAGTGATGCCTGGAAGTAGCCATAAAGAACCCTCAGTGTCAATTACAGAAAGATGAGAATACGTAGAAATGTATGTATGTATAAGACTTGGGCAGAGGACAGAACTGCAGGTTAAAAGAAGAAGTAGTTATGAAAGGGCAGATTTTTAAAACACTGAAGGCAACAATAAGCGTTGGCGTGGGGGGAGGAAATCCCTTGGGGAGAAGCACTCGCCACTCTTCAGTGGCAGGAAAACCACCCTCAGGAATGTCATAAAACAGGAGAAGTTGACAGGGGAGGACTAAATCATCTTGAAGCGACAGAAAAGAAACATAAGAAGATGCAGCAGATGGTTCGAAGGAACGCTTTGTATCTCCCAGCTATACATTTTCATATTGTTCATTATGAACAAGAACTTTCGGACGTCTGCAAATAATTTCTGGGAAGCTTCACGGGTGGGAAATGATGAACATATAATAAGAAAGCGCCCACTATATTCAGGACGGAGGAAGGGGAGGAAATCTAGCATAGAATGCAGACATAGAGAAAGATATGGATAACTGCGGAAATAGATTTCAAAATACTTTTTACCTAAGTATTAGAATAGAATAGAATAGAATAGAATAGAATAGAATAGAATAGAATAGAATAGAATAGAATAGAATAGAATAGAATTTTTTATTGGCCAAGTGTGATTGGACACACAAGGAATTTGTCTTGGTGCATATGCTCTCAGCGTACATAAAAGAAAAGATACCTTCATCAAGGTACAACATTTACAACACATGGTGGTCAATATATCAATATAAATCATAAGGATTGCCAGCAACAAAGTTACAGTCATACAGTCATAAGTGGAAAGAGATTGGTGATGGGAACGATGAGAAGATTAATAGTAGTGCAGATTCAGTAAATAGTTTGACAGTGTTGAGGGAATTATTTGTTTAGCAGAGTGATGGCCTTCGGGGAAAAACTGTCCTTGTGTCTAGTTGTTCTGGTGTGCAGTGCTCTATAGCGTCGTTTTGAGGGTAGGAGTTGAAACAGTTTATGTCCTGGATGTGAGGGATCTGTAAATATTTTCACGGCCCTCTTTTTGACTCGTGCAGTATACAGGTCCTCAATGGAAGGCAGTTTGGTAGCAATTATTTTTTCTGCAGTTCTAATGATCCTCTGAAGTCTGTGTCTTTCTTGTTGGGTTGCCGAACCGAACCAGACAGTTATTATATAACAAGTCTTCTTTTATTTGTAGTGGACGCGATAGTGGAGTATAATAAAACAGAAGAAACTAATTTGAACTCTTCAAATCAGGGGTGGACTTCAAAAATTTTAGCAAGGGGTTCTCTGCCCGGTTGCTGGGTGGGCGTGGCGATGATAGGCGTGGCCCAGTCGGCCTCCTGCATCACCCAGGTGGGGTCATTTGTGCCCTCCATGGGCTCCGGAGGCTTTTCTTGAGCCTCCCTGAGCCTCCGGCAGGGCAAAAGCAGGCTCCCCAGGTTCTGGAGACCCTTTCTGAACATCTAGTAGGTCTGTTTTTCGCCCTCCCCGAGCCTCCGTGCACTTACCTGAATCCAAAATGGGCCACGTGGAGACTCCTGGGAGGGGAGGGTGGGACCAGCCAGGAGTGGGATTTGGGGGTTCTCCGAACTGCACAGAATCTTAGCTAGAGGTTCTGCCGAACCCCCAGCAACTGACCCTTCCTTAAGATCCCTCACAAAATACACGCGATGTGTACAACTATTCACTCAATGGATTGAATATGATTATGAATACAGATTTGATTATTTTCATGGCTGTTGGAGAAGACTTTTGAGGATCCCTTGGACTGCAAGGAGAGCCAACCGGTCAATCCTAAAGGAAATCAGCCCTGACTGTCCTTTGGAGGGACAGATCCTGAAGCTGAAGCTCAAATGCTTTGGCCACCTGATGAGAAGAGAGGACTCCTTGGAGAAGACCCTTGATGTTAGGAAAGATAGGAGGCCAAAGGAGAAGGGGATGGCAGAGGAGGAGATGGTTAGATAGTGTCATTGATGCAAGAACATGAATTTGGACAAACTCTGGGAGACAGTGGAGGGCAGGGATGGCCTGGCATGCTGTGGTCCATGGGATTGTGAAGACACAACTTAGCAACTGAACAACAACAAATTATTTTCCTTATAGTTGGTCCAGAAGGCAATGGTAGCAGGCGTGCTTTCATTACTATCTTGCAAGTTTTACAGATGCAATTCAAAATGCTAATTATCCTCTAAAAAGCTTTTCACAGCATACAGTAATGGCCAAAATTGTGGAAACCTTTTGGGAAAAGTGTATTTTCTGAAATTAGCTAATAACAGCATTTTTTTTTTTTTGGAGTAGTACCATAAAATTATGTATCAATGGAAAGATAATTTAATCAAGAATGTAATGCAATAACTTTTAGAAAGGATTTGCTATTAGAAGAGCTGTTGTGTCTCGCCCGCTCCCACTGCCGCAGCCGGGCCCCTCTTATCTCCTGCCGGACGCTGATAGTTCAGAAGAATGTCCTGGCATGCCTCCAGGCCCCAGCCCTGGCACCATGCCCAGACAGGCCGAGCAAGACGAAGGGCCTGACGTGCCTTCAGCCCCCAGTCCTGGCACCATGCCCAGGCAAACGGAGCAACTAAACCCCTCCCCCACAGCATGTGAGCCTGAAGAATGTGAGGCCAGTCATGAGCTAGGATTGCCAACAGCTGGAGGCTGGAGAGATCCTCGCTTCCAGAGAGTTGAGAGGCGACGTCAGCAAAAGGAAGGGAGGGGCAAGCCTGGATAAGTGCTGAGTCATGGAGCTACACCCCATGGCCTATATAAAGGATCTGCTTTCTGGCATTCTCTGAGTCAGGCAAAGTCTAACTTGGATTGCTGAAGTCACTTCCTGGTCTCCTGCCTGCCTTGAGAATTCTGATAGGACTTTGGCAGAGCTGCAGAGGCACGCTTGATACGGACTTCCCCGACCCGGCCGTCAGCGGAGGAGTGGGACACGACAAGAGCAGTTACAATAGAAAGAAGAAAAGTGAAACACATAGAAAAAATGAGATATACAAAGATTATCCCCATGTCAGTTAATACTTAGTTGGGTAACCTTTAGCATGAATGACGGCCTTACAACTTCTTCCCATGGAGTGAACCAAGTTTTTTAGTTATGCAGCTGTTATAATGTGAAACCAAGATGGAATGATTGCTTCTATTAACTGGGTTTTATTGCTGGGTCGCTTCTGACTAACCAGTTTCTTTAGTCGGCTCCATAGATTTTCCATTGGGTTAAGGTCTGGGCTATTCCCAGGCCATTCCCCAGCAGTGGAAGAGGATTATCTTTAAACTCAAAAAAAATGTGGTGTTATTAGCAATCAAAAATACACTTTTCCCAAAAGGTTTCCACAATTTTGGCCGCTGCTGTAGGACAAGGACCTCTGAGGCACTCCATCTCATCCACGGTTTCTGCCCATCCAATTAGATCAGGCAGAGTTGGGATGCTTTGGGTCCCTTCAATCCAAAGATTCTATCTATTGATTTCCAGGAAGTGTGTGTCATCTGGAATGAGATTTAACACACATCCCTAAAGAGATTTGTGTAACTTCCATATTAATGATGCTCCTTTGAAGATGCGGCTTTGCGGTAGGGGGGTTGTAAGGCTCCCTCAAGGAAGATGGGAGACAGAATATATTTATTTTATAAATTGATAATTTATATCACTCTGGACTTGGGGAGGCCCCAAAATCAAATCAATATATAAATGCCCCTTCCCAGTAACTTTGATTTATTTGTATCCTGGCTTTATTATTTTTAAAAATAAGATGACAAACACATTCAATATTCCTATTTTCCCCACAACAAGAACAACCCATGAGGTGGACTGGGCTGACAGAGAGTGACTGGCTTAAAGTCACCTAGGTGGCTTTCATGGCGAAGGCAGGACTAGAACTCACAGCCTCCTTTTGTGATTGGCCCAAAGTCACTCAGATGGCTTTCATGCCTAAGGTAGGACTAGCACTCACAATCTCCTGGTGAATAGCCCAAAGTCATCCATCCAGCTTTCCTTCTCTTAAGGTGGGACTTGAACTCACAGTCACCTGCTTTCTAGCCTGGTGCTTAAATCACTAGACCAGACTGGCTCTGAACTTCATGGGAGATACAAAAAGTAGTAAGGAGGAGGACTAGGCCACACACAAGTGAGTAGCTCTCCTAGCAACTCTGATAGAAGAACCATTGAAGCAGCTTCTACAACGCTTCCGCTATCCAACTTTATTTAGCACCATATCCAAAGCCTCCTCGCTGCATAAGAATTACCAATGCATCCTTGGATAACTTTCTTATATTCAATTTGCTGTTAGCATTCATGATCCAATCAAAAACAATCCTTCTATAAATTAAAACCATCAGTCTTAGTCCTGCCTTCTTGAATATCAGAAAATATTTGCCTTCTTTTTATGTAGCAGCTCTGGAAGACTTAAATTCAAAAGACTGAATTCTACATAGTAATTGTATAACAATATTTGTATTAGTTTTAGATATTATAGACTTAGTTATGCTTTATGGCTGATTATTGTCCTTTTAAAAAAAAAATCTAAAAAGCCGCTTTGAAAGAAATTCCCACAATCCTGAGCTGTGTAGCATCCATTTATATTTTTTTTTAACTCTTAAAAAGTCAGGTTGAATCTAATATAAGAGTTCAATACCAAAGAAATAAGCAATCAAGTAACAATTAGAAAATGTAAGTTATTAATATTTGAAAGGAGCTGCAGCCGAGTTGTCCTTGACAAGAAAGACGTCCATGAAGAAATATTTGTGCAGAAAAATAAATTCTAGCAACTCTGCTGGCAATACTGCTAGCCCTGAGATGCAATTTTTTTTCTAAACGTAAAAAATTACTTAATTGGCAGCGGCTTTGGCTGGAGGCTTTTTAAGATTCATAGCATAACTTGCCCCACCAACCAAATGCTCACTGGGAGAGCAATAAATTACACATTAACCCTAATAGCTAGAAGCTTTCTCACTCCCCCCCCCCAAAACACAGCCAACATTTCAGTTTGATTAATTATGGATGACAAGAAAGGGAAGATGGTAGTAACACAATGCAGGCTTTTTAATACAGGTAGTCCTCCACTTACAACCGTTTGAAGCTACAACATCACTGGAACAAATGACTTGTAACCCATTTTTCACCCTTAAAAACCGTTACTGCCTCCCCATGGTCACAGGATCAAAAATTCAGACGCTTGGCAAGTGATTCCTATTTATGGCTGTCGCAGTGTCCCCTTTCGCGACCTTCTGACCAGCGAAGTCAATCTGGGGGTATCCAGATTCACTTAACAACTGTGCTACTAATTTAACAAGTGCAGTGATTCGCTTAACAACCGTGGCAAGAAATGGGGTGAAATTCACTTAACAAAGGTCTTGCTTAGCAATGGAAATTTGGGGCTCAACTGTGGTCGTTAAGTCAAGGACTACCTGTATTGTCAGCTTTGATAAGAGATACACCTATCTCTTTCAATGACTGAAGGGGTCTGGACCTCATCAAACATCATCAAGACGATCATAACCATAAGCAGGAGAAAAATTTGGCCTTGGAAATTTGCTATGTTGTTAAAGAGACATAAAACTGATCATTGGGAAGCTGAGAAACATTTACTAATTTAACAAGTACAGCGATTCACTTAACATCTGTGGCAAGAAAGGTTGTAAAATGGGGTGGAAATCAATGAATAAATGTCTTTCTTAGGAACTGAAATTTTGCTCTCAATGTTGGGTCATAAGTCGAGGACTACCTGTGGTAAAAATATATATAAAAGGAGCACATTATACTGAGGTGCACATCTGATAGAAACATGCAGTCAATTTTGTAAGGAATGGGGAAATTCAAGAAGTTACATATTAATTATAGGTTACATTCTGAAATACATTGTTTCATGAGAATGGCATATGCGTTCTATTTAATCATCTCTAGGCCATTCATCCAATTATGTGCAGCATTTTTTGTTAGTTGGATAAAATCTGCTTTTCCTCTTGTTGTTGTTAGTTGCGAAGTCGTGTCCGACCCATCGCGACACCATGGACAATGTTCCTCCAAGCCTTTCTATCCTCTACCATCCTCTGGAGTCCATTTAAGCTCCCGCCGACTGCTTCAGTGACTCCATCCAGCCGCCTCGTTCTCTGTCGTCCCCTCCTTCTTCTTTTGCCCTCAATCTTTCCCAGCATGAGGCTCTTCTCCAGGGAGTCCTTCCTTCTCATTAGGTGGCCAAAGGATTTGAGTTTCCTCTTCAGGATCTGGCCTTCTAAAGAGCAGTCAGGGTTGATCTCCTCTAGGACTGACCGGTTGGATGGCCTTGCAGTCCAAGGGACTCGCAGGAGTCTTCTCCAGCACCAGAGTTCAACGGCCTCAATTCTTTGGCGCTCAGCCTTCCTTATGGTCCAACCTTCACAGCCACACATTGCAACTGGGAAAACCATCGCCTTGACTATACGCACTTTTGTTGGCAGGGTGATGTCTCTGCTTTTCAGTATGCTGTCTAGTTTTGCCATAGCTTTCCTCCCCAGGAGCAAGCGTCTTTTAATTTCTTGGCTGCAGTCCCCATCTGCTGTGATCTTGGAGCCCAGGAAAATAAAATCTGTCACTACCTCCATTTCTTCCCCATCTATTTGCCAGGAATCGAGAGGGCCAGATGCCATGATCTTAGTTGTATAAGCGCCCAAAATGGCAGTTAGTCATTTTCCTTACTATCCAGCATCTGAAGGAGGAAAACAACCACAGTCACACTCAAGGGAGGATATGCCGACCCTTTTAAGCAGAGAGCCTGAACAGATGGCATGCAAGGAGCAAATCCTATTCAGAGTTTCCCAGCACTGACGGGAGGCTGGGAAATAACCCTTGGCCATATTGCTTTTTTACTTCCTTCCAGAATCCTTGGTAATGTTCTACAGAAGAAGGGAAGTCTTGCCACAAAGTGAATACTAAACAATAACGACGACAAAATGAGGATCGACCAGGTGCCCCTACAGGCCCTCCAACATCACCTTCTCCAATCTTAGTAACTCATGAAACATTTCAGCTGGAAAAAAAGGCATTGTTTTTTCCCCCAGTCTGAAAGCACTACCTCTCTGATTATCTTTGCAAAAGCCACAGCTGCTCTATCATTTCCTTTAATTGCAGATCAAAGTGGCTGCCACAGATGATGTCAGTTTCCAATGGGAAGAATGAGTGACAGTTCTGAAGCTGCCTTGCCTCCACTAGGGAAGACAATCCCTCCATATGAATTATTCACATTCATATAGGATGAATGCAGTTAGGTTAGGGCCATTCTGGATACTGCTATAGTTTTTGCTTTGTCTTGCATTATTACAATGTCTTCAGAGCTTGATGAAAAAGACCAGGGGAGACATGATAGCAATGTTCCAATATCTCAGGGGTTGCCACAAAGAAGAGGGAGTCAAGCCATTCTCCAAAGCACCTGAGGGCAGGACAAGAAGCAATGGGTGGAAACTGATCAAGGAGAGAAGGGTCCTTGAGTGGCGCAGACTGCTAAGACAGTCTGTTATTAACAGCAGCTGCTTGCAATTACTGCAGGTTCAAGTCCCACCAGGCCCAAGGTTGACTCAGCCTTCCATCCTTTATAAGGTAGGTAAAATGAGGACCCAGATTGTTGGGGGCAATAAGTTGACTTTGTATGTAATATACAAATGGATGAAGACTATTGCTTAACACAGTATAAGCCGCCCTGAGTCTTCGGAGAAGGGCAGGATATAAATGCAAATAAAAAAAAAAGCAACCTAGAACTAAGGAGAAATTTCCTGACAGTCAGAACAATTAACCAGTGGAACAACTTGCCTGCAGAAGTTGTGAATGCTCCAACACTGGAACTTTTAAAGAAGAGATTCGATAACAATTTGTCTGAAGTAGATTTCCTGCCTAAACAGTAGTTTGGACTAGAAGACCTCCAAGGTCCCTTCCAACACTATTCTATTCTATTCTATTCTATTCTATTCTATTCTATTCTATTCTATTCTATTCTATTCTATTCTATTCTGCAGAGCCTCATCATTAGAAATATCAATTTGGTGACTGACATCAAGAGTTTTTCATAAGCAATGCCATAAGATACATTTGAGCTCTCGTACTGGGTGATTTTCCAGGTTTCATTTATGTAGATTGCTTTTGGAAAAAAGGGATTGTCAAATAAGATAGCCCTTGCAATATTCAACGACTAAAGGTAGACTAAATTGGATGCAATTGCAAGAGTCGGGCTGGCCAAAGGGTTAATTCCTGGAGCCACTCAGGATATGATTATAATAATCCTATTTTGACTCACTGGCAACTACTGATTGGAGAATAAATATAGTTTCATTCCATGATAGTCTAAACCAGGGGTCCCCAATCTTTTGGACTTCAGGGACCACTAAATTCATAATTTTAAATCCCACAGACCACTAATAGGATCTGCCTAATGACTGGCTGGGTGGGCATGGCTAGGTAGTCATGTGACTGGATGGGTATGGCCAACTCAATGGCCAACTCCATGTCACTCACATTGAGAGGCACCTCACCAGCCTCTACTCGCCCCTCCCCTCCCAGCCACTCTTCACCTCCCCACTGGGCTCCTTAGGGCCCTAACAGGAAGCAGTTGTTGGAGCTAAGCAGCCACCACCAGAAAGAGTTGGCAAAACATCTCAGTTCAAATTGGATCTGACCGAGAAGGAGGCTCAGCAGAAGCACCTCACTGAGGACTACGAACATAGGCTTTCCAAGCAAAAGGAAGACCTGTGGGAGTGCAAGGTCAGGTACCGGCACCTGGAGGCTCAGCGGGCTGAGATGGTCAGCCAGTTCCAGGCCATGAGGCAGTCCCACTGGAACGAGGCCCTCAGATTCTTCGCCACCAGTGGCGCTTCCCTCCAGCCTTCGCCCAAAGCCCCGCACCGGGAGGCCGAAGCAGACCCCAAGTCAGAATTTCTGCCCCCCTCCAACCCACACAAAAAGACCCTGAAGGGGGAGACTCAGCAACACAAATGTTCATTGCACGTATCTGGCCCAAGAGGACCCCTAATTTAGTGCCATATAAAAAATGCAAATAATTTTTTTGCAGACCACCAACATTTTCTCACGGATCACTAGTGGTCCACAGACCACCAATTGGTGACCGCTGGTCTAAACAACCAGGCAAAAGAATCTGTATCGCTGATGAATGTCTAACCTGAACTAAGCATGTCAAATATCCAAAAAGCTTTGTTATAGGAGCCAAGCCATTAAAATGTTTAAATGTCTGACAGAATGATAAAAACTCCAGTAATAAACCTGTCCAATTAATTTCAAAGAAAGTAGCAAATAAAGCAGATGGATAAATGTTCCAGTTTGTAGAAGTCACAAATTTAGCCTCAGTGCTAACTCAGCATCATGAAAAAAAAACCTGGTGGTATAGCAGTCTATTCTTATACCATCTTTAGACTTTTCATAAAACTAGGGTGCTTCTATTTTTGATAACACAGGAAAAAATACCGACTATCTCCATTTGGCAAAGTTTTATATTTTTGTCTATAATCCTTATTAAGCATTTTGATTACTAAAAAACTAAAACTAAAAAGAAAGAAAGAAACCGTAAGAAAAAAAAGTGGAAGAAGAAAAAAAATGTAAAGAAAAAGAAAAAGAAAAGAAATTTAGACAATCATTTAATTAATTCATTCTCAAATAAGATTACAAACGGGAATCTCTTCATCCCAAAATCCCATTGCTTATCTATAAGCAAATTCACAAACATCTATTTTTCAATCCTGGAGTCAGCAGAAAATCTGTAAAGAGATGCCAGACCTATGCAAAAAAAAAAAAAGGTCTTATTTTAAACTTAATCAAATATACCAATTTATATTATTTCCTTTTACTTCTAACAGCCTTAATCTTTAATTCATTCAAATATTGTTATAGGATTTATCTTCAAATTCTTCTTTATGGCAATGCAGACACTTCTTCAAAAGTTTAACAAGCCTCCTTGATAGAATCAGTAAGAAAATAATTTTCCAGAACTTTTGCTTGGTTTATCGTTTCCCTTTTAACTTTTAAATTTTCAGGCAGTTTCTTTGGTATATCCAATTAAGCATCCTTTTCCAAATCATTCTCTTGGCCTGTATAATTACACTTTCAATATTTTCTCTGCCTTGTCGAACAAAATTTGTTCCACATCTGTCTTTCCCCCATTAACATCTTTTGGCACAATCTGTCCATGGAATCAGATATCATATAGACACTACTGATATTGTAGGTGCTAATTTCTGAAACTATCCTTCTTCAAAGATCTCCCTTAACATTTCCAGTGTTATGACGTTTTGTATCATTTTCTAAGTCCAAAACCGGACTTGTATTTTTTCCCTTCTAGTGTCCAGTTTCTAAAACCATAAAGTTGCTTATCTTCGTTGTGAGTCAAAATAGCCAAAATAATTCCCACTTCCCACAGAAAGTTATTTATTTTTTATAGTTAATGTCAAAAAACTTAACGGTAAAAGTCAACACTCCAAACGTAACTGAACTCTTAATCCAATCCGGGCTCTTGGCAACCCTTTTGCTCTTATGACTTATGACCCACGATTTTGGGATCACCATTTCCAACCTTTCCTGCTGGCTTCCCAAGGAAGTCAGTGGAGAAGCCAGTGGGAAAGGTTGCAAGTTGTTGTTGTGGTCTGCCAGCAGCCTGCGGAACTGGCAACGGAGTCGGACAGTGATGAGGCTGAGGAAGAATATGGGCCAGGCCTGAAGGCTGGGGAAGGCCCGGATGAGGGCTCTGCGTCAGAGGCAGAGGTGCGGCCAGGGCCATCGGGGAATGATGTGAGGACTCCGGAGCCTCCAGAGGCTGACAGTAGTGAGGCAGAGGAACAGGAGGAGGCTGTTCCTAGTGCACGCATGAGAAGAGCTGCCAGAAGGCAAGAGCAGCTAAAGCAAAGAGGACGACTCGGGAGCAGGGCTAAGAGATGATTGGCCCCTCCCATAAGGCTTAAAGGACCAGCAACGGCATTTGGGCTCTTTGCCGGAAAACAACGTTGATAGATTTACTCCTTGTCCTGCTGCATTTATTTCTTATCGGTGTCTTCTGCTTTTGAACTTTTGCCAAGAAAAGCCTTTGGCAGTTTGCCTAATTAGCCCAAGGTTGGTTATAAGACTGAAGAACTGTGTTATGAAGAATTTGCTTTGATTTAGTTTGGATTACGCTGAGAATGAGTTAATTCTCAGCTGTTCTAATAAAGTCTGTTTGTTTCTGAACTGATTGCGTCTACTACTACCTACCTGGGCCTGTGTCACAACAGTTGTTGGGGTAATCTTCCCCCACCCACCCACCCCTTCTGCATTCAAGCTGCACCAGTCATCTGTGCACCCCTGCACACCCTCCCAAACCCTTGCTGTGCCTCTCTTGCACTCTCACACATGCCCCAATTCACACTATATGTTGCCCCCCCACAACTTCCCTACCTGTTTAGTACCTCTCGTGCAACCTCCTGATGCTCCCCCATACCCACATGTACCCCTTGCTTCCTCCCCACCCAGCAGCGGTCACTTACCTGCCTCCTTGAGACATGCAACTTCCAGCCAGCATCCCCGTTGAGTTGTGGGAATCCAGCAGGAAGATGCCTCATCTAACAACACTGTGATTAACTTAACAACAGCAACCAGGACTGCAGGGATTGCTGTTGTTAAACAATGTGCTCACTCTTAAGGACTGCATTGCTTAGAGACAAGAGATCCCAATCCCCATTGCTGTCATAACTCGAGGACTAGGTATAAATTCAAGAAACGCATACGATATAAAATTTGATAAAATTACATTAGAGAGTGCTTCTACTCCCACATTCTAAAGATGATTTAGTTCCCGAACAGTATAAGGTTAGAATCTTTTTTTTAATTTTCCATACAATCTTTTTGTCGCTGTAGGTCATATTTTGGGCATATCCAGGTGAATATATATTTATATTTATCTCTTTTTTATATATATATATATATATACACCGAGCACATATCCTGTGAGTATATTGCTCCAAGAAGCTTTTAAAGAGCAACAATTTGTTTCCAAAGAGATCTGTGAATGCCCAACTAATTGCTCATCTTGGGGCTGGAGACCAGACAGTAGCATATAATTAGATTCTCTGGACGGAAACGAAAAAGGTCACAATTTTCATCTTATACGTTGCATCAGGACTTTGTGATGCCTGGGCAACGATTATATTGCTTTGCGTAAAGTGAGTCATTGCCTGTGTACATAAAGAAGATGCTCAGCTCCAAGAAATAAAGTAACATGACTAGACACACGTAGTTTAACCAACAATTTTACATCAGGTCCAATTAGTTGCAATTTTTGTTCCTATTCCTCTAAGGCAAGCTTTCACTTGTTACTTATCAAATCGAATACAGTTTTTGACACACGTTCCGTCACATGCCATAGATTTCCCACCGCTGCTGTTTTTGGGGTTTTTTTTAACCTTTTAACCAAGTAACAGAAACATACAGTTCAGCACATCTCATAATGAAAGGTTACTTGCGGAATTATTGGAAATATTTCCAATAGTGGGAAAAAAGTAGAAAAGGATTCATTTTCCTTCATACAATGATTTTAAATAGTTTATATTTTAATAGCCTGCACTAATCTTACAATTTCTGTTCAACAAACCCAACATTTTTAAAATTATTGGGAGTTTATTTTGAATATTATTATTTTTTTTCACAAATCCTGGATCTGTATAAAGACTTCTAAGACACATATCAGCGAATAAAAATATATTTTGTTCCTTAGGAATAATGTGATTCCTGCAACAAAGTAATCTACTTCTCTGTCCCTGGACCTATATGAGATTATCTTTAAACTGGCTATGGAAAACCTTTCATTCAAATATTTAAAAAGATCAAGGCTCATTTTCCAGTGTTGTTCAGCTGAAGAGCTAATATAGCCATTCATCAATGCCCTTGGAAACAACCAGTCACTCAGTAACCATTTGAAGTTATGACAGACCCTAGAACAGGGGTCCCCAATCTTTTGGACTTCAGGGACCACTAAATTCATAATTTTAAATCCCATGGACCACTAATAGGATCTGCCTAATGACTGGCTGGGTGGGCATGGCTAGGTGGTCATGTGACTGGGTGGGCGTGGCCAACTCAATGGCCAACTCCATGACACTCATGTTGAGGGGGCGCCTCACCAGCCTCTACTCGCCCCTCCCCTCCCAGTCACTCCTCACCACCCTGCCTGGGCTCCTTAGGGCCCTAACAGGAAACAGTTGTTGGAGCTAAGCAGCCCCCATGAGATAGAGTTGGTAAAACAGCTCAGTTCAAATTGGATCTGACCGAGAAGGAGGCTCAGCAGAAGCACCTCACTCAGGATTAGGAGCATAGGTCTTCCAAGCAGAGGGAAGACCTGTGGGAGTCCAGGTACTGGCACCTGGAGGCTTAGCGGGCTGAGATGGTCAGCCAGTTCCAGGCCATGATGCAGTCCCACTGGAAAAAGGCCCTCTGGCTCTTCGCCACCAGAAATGCTTTCCTCCAGCCTTTGCTCAAAGCCCTGCACCAGGAGGCTGAAGCAAACCCCAAGTCAGAATTTCTGCCCAACCCACACAAAAAGACCCCAAAGGGTCTTTTAAATAATAAAGAAATTTAAATAATAAATAAATAAATAAATTTGTATTTTACAGACATACAAAATCCGGAGAGAAGCTATAGAATATGCCCCGGATAATCTTGAGAGTCATTACCACAAGCAGGGTATTATGATTACAATCCTTAGCAGATGGAAAGAATTAAACTAGTAGTGTCCATAATTAAGATATTTTTTTTTAAAAAAATGTTCCATATCTAGAAGCTTTAATAATTCATTGGGCATACATGAATATATTAACACTCACCTACCCTTCAAACGATGAATGTATTTAAATTTTGTGATGTATTTTCTCCAATAAAGAAATGCTTACAATGCTTATTAGCTCAATTCAAGGATTAACATCGAAAAGGCTATCATGTTCCAACTTCTATTTTTCATAGAATTGGTAAACCTTCACCATGGATTTGAATAATTTGCATTGGGGGCTATTGTTGGATTTGGTTTGGCTATAAATACAGGTAGCCATCGACTTACAACAGTTCACTTAGTGATCCTATGAGGTTACAATGGCACTGAAAAAGTGTGTTGTTACCTTTTTTCATACTTGTGACCATTTCAGTATCCTCATGGTCATGTGCTTATTAGGATGCTTGACAAATTTTTAGAAGTTTAAAAAAACAGAGTTGGAAGGGACCTTGGAGGTCTTCTAGTCTCTGACTCACATTTATGACGGTTGCAATGTCCCAGGGTCATGTGATCCCCTTTTGAGACCCTCTAACAAGCAGAGTCAATGGGGGAGCCAGGTTCACTTAAGAGCCATGTTACAAATTTAACGACTGCAATGATTCACTTAACAAATACGTCACGAAAAGTCGCAAAATGGGGCAAAGCTCACAACGAATTTGTCACTTAGCAACATAAATGTTGGGCTCAATTGCGATTGTAAGTTGAGGACTACCTGAATTGCAAGAAAAAAGAAATCGAATGAGGGATGAAATTTTAAAGAAAGCCAAATTTCTAATATTTAGACTTTGAAGAAGCAGGAAAGAAGAATACTGACACCTTCAAACTTGGGCGCTGGAGAAAGTTCCCAGGAATTCCATGATCAGCCAAGAAAACAAACTGATAGATCATCAAATAAAGCAACCCAGATTTCTCACACAAAGCATAAATGACCAGGCTCAAATTATCGTACTGAACATACCATGTGACATACAAAAGGGGATCACATGACCCCCGGACACAAATGGGAGTCAGCTCCTAAGTCTCTGAATTTTAATCACTTGACCCTGGGGATGCTGCAACGGTTGTAAGTGTGAAAAACGGTCATAAGTCACTTTTTTCAGTGCCGCTGTCACTTTGAACGGTCACTAACTGAACTGTTGTAAGTTGAGGACTACCTATAATTCAATCACAATGGACAATGGACATATAATTTTGGCATAGAACGTATTTCATTAGTATTTTTTTAATTATGCAATTTTAAAAATTATTTATCTACTATTACAAAGTTATCCTCAAGACGTTACTATTTGGACTATCAACTTCTTTAGGCACTGGCTAGGATTGAGGTCCAAATCCAACTGAAAGCCACTAAGTGAGACTTACAGGAGAAAGCTACGTGGGATGAGACGAGGCCTCATTTTTTTAAAAAAAAAATATTCAACTCAAGCGGATAGAGCAAGAGAAAATTGATGTCTGCCCTGATTACCTTTTAGTGATGCACTTTCTTCATTCCTGGCTAACATGGCCAGAGATTTTCATAAACTTTATCTTCCATAATGAAGGGTTTTTGGTTTTTTTATGTCAATGACTTCCAATGCTTTGACACAGCCAAGGTTGTAAGCAATCCTTAAATGGTTCTCTTGGAGCAACTCCCACTTAAGTTCTGCCTTTTTTTTTTTTATCCTTTCTGTTTGCTATAAACTAGTTTATAAGTGATGATTACATCATGAAATTAAATCTTCCACTTGTTCTACAAAACAAGAATAGCAAGAAAATATCTATAAACAGCCACACTCACTCCTGCCAACTATGGCAATTCAGTGATTGCCTCCACATGGCTAAATTAAAGCCAGCTTTATTTATTTCTGTTCTTTGTCTAGCTTTAACCTTCGGTTTCTGACTTCCAGCATCTGTTTTTCATGGTTAGCATCCTAATTTCTCACTGCAGCATTTGCGTAATAAGGACTCGCTTCTTTCTCTGCTATCCTTTCTCTTCAAGCAAAGTGCAGATTATAAATTACAACCACCGTCAGAGGATGCAAACAAGATTGCGCTACATTTTCCCAATAGAGATTAAAAACACTACAGTTCAAGTAGAAATTGCTTTGGTGTGAAGAGCTCAACATCATTACACAATTCTTGATTTCCAAAAATAATAATAATAATAATTACGATAAGGATATGTTTGTAACCGGTTTAAAGACGCCTTAACATTTAAAACGCGAAGGTCTCATACACCAGTCCCATCCATCGGTATCCTCTTCTTAGGGCTCAGCAACAGGCAAAAGAAATCTAGTTCATAAACTAAATGATAATATTTTTTTGAAAAAAAAAATTCAGCGTCAATACTGGCCGCTCCAAAATTCCCCATAACGGCAACAATCTACCATGAAGCTAGTCCTTTACAGAAGCATTTGCCAAATTTAATTAGGGTTTATCTAACCTTGCAGATTTATACTGTGAATGCAAACTTCAAGGGCACTCTTTAAATTCCAGACATGAATATTAGTAGAACCTTCAAAACCATTAACAGTTAAACCCACAACCGGGTGCCAAATATGATAATTCTGTAAGTATGATCAGAATAATAACGCCTAAGGGTATCCTTGGAAATATGCAGGAAACGCCCACAGGATTTTTTTTTTTCGAAACCTACAGCTAAACAATTAGAGAGTAAAATCCTATCACAAAAATAATTTCATCCTGTTTAGGGTTTTCTTTTTTTTTCCCCCAATTACTCTCATTGGTATGTTTCAGGGGTGAAATCCAGAAGGTTCTGACAGGTTCTGGAGATGTTGAGCATATACCACCTCTGGCTGGCCCCAGAGTGGGGTGGGAATGGAGATTTTGCAATATCCTTCCCTCAGGAGTGGGGAGGGAATGGGGATCTTGCAGTAACCTTCCCCTGCCATGCCCACAAAGCCACGCCCACAAAGCCACCCCAGGCCCAACAAGCCACGCCCACAGAACCGGTAGTAAAAAAAAAAATGGATTTTACCACTGGTATGTTTCCATAGTGCAGGGGGTCTGCAAACTTGGCTCTTTGAAGACTTGTGGACTTCAACTCCCAGAGTTCCTCAGCCAGCTTTGCTGGCTGAGGAACTCTGGGAGTTGAAGTCCACAAGTCTTCAAAGAGCCAAGTTTGCAGACCCCTGCCATAGTGCATATATTGCAGTGTCTGTTCCAGAGAAGGAGCAAAGAATATCATGTGTGTTTGCAAAGAGTGTATAGGTAATCCTCGACTTACAACAGTTCGCTTAGCAACAGTATAAAGTTACAATGGCACTGACAAAAGTGACTTCTGACCGTTTTTCACACTTACGACCGTTTCAGCATCCCCCACGGTTACACCATTTACATTTGGATGCTTGACTGCTGACTCACATTTATGACGGTTGCAATGCCCCCGGGGGTCACGTGATCCCCTTTTGCGACCTTCTGACAAGCAAAGTCAGTGGGGAAACCAGATTCACTTAACAACCCTGTCACCAATTTAACAACTGCAGTGATTCTTGATTCTTGATGAAGGAATCTTTTCTTTTATGTACACTGAGAGCGCATGCACCAAAGACAAATTCCTTGTGTGTCCCAATTACACTTGGCCAATAAAAAAATTCTATTCTATTCTATTCTGTTCTGTTCACCGAACACATGTGGCAAGAATAATCGTAAAAGGGGGGGGGGGCAAAACTCATTTAACAAATTTCTCACTTAGCAGCATAAATTTTGGGATCAACTGTGTTCGTAAGTTGAGGAATACCTGTATACCCTCAGCAGGGTCATTCAAAGTCATCCCATCTGCCCAGCTAAAGCAAGGAGATAGAAGCAACTGATCAAGGAAAGAAGCAACTCAGAACTAAGGAGAAATTTCCTGACAGAACAATTAATAAGTGGAACGACTTGCCTGCAGAAGTTGTGAATGCTCCAACACTGGAAATTTTTAAGAAAATGTTGGATAGCCATTTGTCTGAGATGGTGTAGGGTTTCCTGCCTGGGCAGGGGGTTGGACTAGAAGGCCTCCAGGGTCCCTTCCAACTCTGTTGTTATATTATTGTTATATATTATATTATTATATCTGTATCAAGCAACAGTGATATAGGAAGATACTGGAGGCAGATGATGGAATCACTTGAGATTGCCCAGGAAAAGACTTGCTGTATTTTTTCAAGACCTCCAGACTGACAGACAAGCTCCTTCAGTATTAGCCAAGGTCATCTGGCTGATAATCACAACCAGTGGTGCCATGTTTGTAAGTTCACGGATGGGTCATAAATTCCTTTTTCTGAGGCTGTCAGAAAATTATTGCAAAAGAAATGGTTGTAGATTGAGGACTGACTATAACTCTGTTATTTCAGCATTTCAAAGAACAGGACACCCTGGCCCGAAAATGAGAATAAATGTTAAAATAATAGCATGGGATGAAATATTATGTTGCTATGCTCTCCGATAACTGAATAAACTGCTATGCAATCTAAGTCAACGTTCAGGGCATTTTAATACCAGATTAAGAACCATCAGGATAAAAAATGACATGGTTTAAATAATCTGTGACCTCATTCTGACAGTAGCCTCTTCAGCGAACCCAATAATTCATCGCCGTATCGGCAAGCCACAAAACATAATTGCTCGAAATGCACATTGCACTGACTTCAAATCACAAAAAGGTTACCATATAGATGCCAACAGATAAATTCTTCCGTTCTTCAAGTAGGCGCATCTACTCTACAGATACCGGCATAGCTGAGCAGTAACTAAAAGATGTAGTCGGAAACAGTTGGGTGTAAAAATGTTTGCAGCATGCTTTATAGAGGGCTAGTCATGTTGGAAAGGTGGCTCAGGGGCTAGGACGTTGTGCTTATCGATCGAAAGGTCAGCAGCTCAGTGGTTCGAATCCCTAGTACTGCCGTGTAACGGGGTGAGCTCTCGTTACTTGTCCCAGCTTCTGCCAACCTAGCAGTTTCGAAAGCATGTAAAAAATGCAAGTGGAAAAAATAGGGACCACCTTTGGTGGGAAGGGAACAGCGTTCCGTCATGCCGGCCACATGACCATGGAGACGTCTTCAGACAGCGCTGGCTCTTCGGCTTTGAAACGGAGATGAGCACTGCCCCCTAAAGTCGGGAACGACTAGCATGTATGTGCGAGGGGAACCTTTACCTTTACCTTTAGTCATGTTGGAACTATTATTTTTGCAGCTTCAGCTTAACCTACCTTTCAGGAAACAACCCTAGGATAGAAGACAGACAGCTGGGAACTCACAATCAATACAAATGGAGAGAAAATTGGATTTTGGGAAGGAAGAGAAAGAGGGAGGGAGGAAGGGAGGGAGGAAGAGGAAGAGGAGAAGGAGGAGAAGATAACTTGCGAGGTGTGGGGGATCTCTGGCTTCTTACCCCCCCAAAATGCTAATAACTTAAGTTACAAATGCTTCTGAACTGGAGATAAATTCCTTCTGTGTTTAGACCAGAGGTCTTCAAACTTGGCAGCTTTAAGACTTGTAGACTTTAACTTCAGCATAGCTAACTGGAGAATTCTGGAACTTGAAGCCCACAAGTCTTAAAGCTGCCAAGTTTGAAGACCTCTGGTCTAAACACACTTGGTCAAATAAAGTAGTCAATTCAATTCAAATGCAAGCTTCTCCCCTTGACGGAGAAAAGGACTGGAGCACCTTTTTGGTTAAAAACTCATCAAGTGGAAGTGAAGAGCCCATAGATATCACACAGAGAGTTCTCCATGCATGTCAACTGAAGATCAATAGCAGGGCACAGAAAGTTGTTCAAAAGCAGGAGAGGTAGGCAGGTACGAGCAGCAATGTGGTGCTTTCTTGGTACACGTATCTAGGATATGACAGAAGGATTGCCAAGGTTTATCACATCGGGGGGGTGGGATGTTGGGGGGGCAATATGCTGACTTACAGAGCATATAAAAACCGCTTAGAGAGGACTGTAGAGCACTCTGAAGCAGTATATACATTTAAGCGCTCTTGCTATTGCGATGGCTCAGCGGTTAAACACACTGAGCTTCTCAGTTGGAAAGCTGACAGCTTAGGTTCGAGACCCAAGTGCCATGTTATGGGATGAGCTCATGTTCCTTTCTCCAGCTCCTGCCGTCTAGCAGTTCGAAAGCATGCAAATAAATGCAAGCAGATAAATAGGTACCACTTTGGTGGGAAGGTAACAGCATTACATGCACCTTGGTATATAGCAGGAGTGAAATCCAGCAGGTTCTGATAGGTTCTGGAGAACCGGTAGCAGAAATTTTGAGCAGTTCTGGAGAACCGGTAGCAATATCCTTCGGTTTTTGCAATATCCTTCCCCTGGAGTGGGGTGGGACTGGACATTTTGCAGTATCCTTCCCCTGCCACGTCCACCAAGTCACACCCAGAGAACCGATAGTAAAAAAATTTGGATTTCATCATGGGTGTATAGTCACGCTGGTCACATGACTTCAAAAGCATCTTTTTGTTCAATTCTTCTGCAGTCATGTGGCCAGCATGACTACACACTGGCTCCGTCAGCTAAGAAACGGAGATGAGTACTGCTCACTAGAGTTGAACACGATTGGACAAAGGGAACTTTTACCTTTGCCTTCATCATTAACACATTAACATCTGTTCCTGCTAGGTGTTAATAATACTGCCAAAAAACTACGTCTATTTTTCTATTGCTTTTATTGCGAGCCACCCAGAGTAGGGTGCGTGTCTAAATTGAACAAAGAAGTGATCTTGAAGTGATTAACAATTAAAACAACTGATTAAAATGAAAAAAAAAATTAAAATATTTTGCAAAATAAAAAGGAGCAATTAAAAACATGATAACAATATAGAAAGAGGGAAAAAACGGCCATAAAAGACTAAAAATCAGGGCAGCTTTAACAGATCATTAAAAAGCTTTGGAGAGCAGCAGCAAGAGGTAGCAGGAAACTCCTTGGAAGCATTTGAGTGGTAACAACTGATAAGAGAAGGCAAGCCACGTCTGGCCAAGTCTACATAGGAAGGGGCTGCGAGATTCCCAAAATGGGGGGGAGGGGGGACAGCAGGAACTCTCTTATTGTGTGTGCTTTGTTTTCTAGAACTGATACTAAGTGGTGCGGAAAAGGGAGAATTTCTGAGCTGCACAAACTTTGGGAGATTTATAGTCATGGATAAGAAGGAAAGTATTGTGTGGCTTGTAGGGTTAAGTATAACAGAATAACAGAGTTGAAAGGGGTGGGCTGCTGGGGGTTTGGGAGAACCTCTAGCTAAGATTCTGTGCAGTTCGGAGAACCCCCAAATCCTACTCCTGGCTGGTCCCGACCATCCCGTCCTGCCCCTCCCAGGAGTCCCCACACGGCCCGTTTTGGATGCAGGTAAGTGCAGGGCATGTGCAGAGGCTCGGGGAGGGCAAAAAACAGGCCTGTTTCCAGCCTTCCCGAACTTCCGGTAGGCCTGTTTCCGGCCTCCAGAGGGCCTCCAGAGCCTGGGGAGGCTGTTTTCTCCCTCCCAGAACCTCGAGGAAAGCCTCCGGAGCCCAGGGAAGGCAAAAATGCCCCCCCCCCCGCCATGGTTCCGGAGACTGACTAAGCCACACCAACCATGGCCATGCCCACCCAGCAACCAGGCAGAGAACCCCTTGTTAAAATTTTTGAAGCCACCCCTGCTTGGAGGTCTTCTCATCCAACCCCTTGGTCAAGCAGGAGACCCTCCACCATTTCAGACAAATACCATGCTTGTGTTTTTGCTTGAGGACATAGCTGAATTGTATTCAACTACGCCAAGGGCAAACTCACTGCAGCACTGACAAGAGTGAACAGAGGGTTTGGGAGGCATTCCATCCTGTGATGAATTGAGGAGTTTCCAGACAAGGCAAAAGGATGTCTCCAAAATGAACACCAAAAAAAAACAGGGGCTCCAGGGGAGGAGAGGTCTCAGCATGGAACCTGGAACACCAGAGAGAACTAGACTGAGGAAACTGCCGATCAATTTCAGCTCCTCCCCATAAATTGTGACTCATAAACTTTTGGAAAGAGGGTTTCACCCCCTGTTCCAGGGGGCTCAGATGAAAGGTTCAGGTTTCCGCAGAAGTAAAAAAATCGAGCAGCTATCCCAGAGAGGAAAAGCCGCGCCTGGTGGCAATGGATGACTTACGGCTGTGAAGAATGGAGGGAGTAATCTCTAGACTAGACATTATATTAAGAGATGTGGTCTTTCCCAGATTTATAGAGAAGCCGACCTGGCTGCTGAATACCGTCCCTTTTTTCTGCTTTAACCTGGGACAAATGATGCTGCCAAGAAAAAAGATGGAAATTATCATGAGGCTATCAAGAGCTTGTCAGGAAGACAAAAGAGTTTGGAGCATAGATACGATTTTTGTTCACATTTCTAACCGAAGGTCATGGCTTGAGAATGGAAGACTCTGAATGTCCCTGAGAAAATGTTGGGTTCCTGGATCAGAGTCTATGCTACATGCGGGAAGGACTTCTGTCAAGAAATGGGTTGTACCTCACAAACTCTGGGAGGGAAGGGAATGTATTTAGAAGATGCTTTGCTCGGGTCTGGTAGAATTTAAACTGAAAGGGGAGAAGGAGGAAGACTGAAACCCAGAACCACACTTGAAGCATAAATCCAACACTGGTAAACTTTAAAACAAGGAATGAACTAGTAGAAGGATATCCTCAAGATCCGATCAAGAGAGATACTAGGCCGGTGGTTCTCAACCTTTATAGTGCTGCGACCCCTTTAATACAATTCCCCACGATGTGGCGACCCCAACCGCAGAAGGGGGAAAAAAGCGGCAAACTGTTTTTTTGAATTTATCGCGCCTGAAGCCGTCTTGGCTAGCGATCTGAACTGCTTGCGATTGCCTTGAGGACGGAGGCATTAAAGTGGAGACTCCTCCCCTATTAAGTTTATCGCGCCTGAAGCCAGATTAGGCTAGTGATTGGGAGTGATTGCAGCTGGCTTGAGAGGGAGACATCAGAGCAAAGATTTCTCTCTTTTTTAATTCATCGCGCCTGAAACCGAATTCAGCTAGCGATTTGAAGAGCCTGCAGCTGGCTTGTGGAGTCAACCATTGGAGCGTGATTCTTTGACTCGCAAGTATACTTCCCATATTTCCAATGGTCTTAGGTAACCCCTGGCAAATCGTCATTTGACCCCCAATGGGGTCGCGACCCACAGGTTGAGAACCGCTGTACTAGGCAAACATAAATTTCTTTGTTCACGCGGGGCTTTCTTAAATTGGGTAGATTTTAAATTTAACTGTTTTTAGTTTTAAATTGGGGTTTTTTAGATTATATATTTTAATTTATCGGCCTAACTGTATAATAAGTTTTTTAATTTATTTTTAATTGTACATTGTTTATTTTTATCTTGGCTGTACACCGCCCTGAGTCCTTCGGGAGAAGGGCGGTCTAGAAATCTAATAAAATAAATAAATAAAATAAATAAATAAATGGCTGGCATGCCTACACAGCACAAGAGTACAGGAAACAAAATGGGAGAACTCAAAATTGGATGGTGGAGCAGCAAACACGACATTGTTGGCATTACTAAAATCTGGTGGGGTAGAAATCATGGCTGAGATGATAGATAGATAGATAGATAGATAGATAGATAGATAGATAGATAGATAGATAGATAGATAGATAGATAGATAGATAGATGATAGATAGATAGATAGATAGATAAGCTAGATAGGTGAGATAGGTAGGAAGGTAGGTAGGTAGATACTGTAGATAGATAGATACTGAGGGGGAGAGAGAGAGAGAGAGAGAGAGAGAGAGAGGATAAATAGGTAGATAGATAGGTACTGGAGAGAGAGAGAAAGAGAGAGAGAGAGAGAGAGAGAGAGAGAGAGAGAAGACAGATTGAGAAGGGAAAGAGAGAGGAAGGTCTACATCCAAGTGGAAATTTTATTTCATTTTATTTATTCAATTTTTACCTCACCTTTATTAGTAACTCAAGAGAGTCTGTTTAATTACTAATTAGTAACTGTTCCCCACAGCAAGAGCCAAGGAGATTGAATAAACCTGCTGAAAGTGTTTGGATGAGACTCAAGGAAGAAAGAAACCAATTGACTGCTGTGAGCATATAACACAGGTCACCAAAGGAAACAGTATAGATCTGCCCAAGTCAGGTAGATGAGATACCAAGGAAACATTTTTATTAGTTAGGGTAAAAGGGGATTTTAATTACCCGGACACCAGCTGGGAATCAAATTTTGCAGCAAGTAGGAGAGCCAACCTAGGCCTTGCAGATGACCCCCATCATCTAAAAGGTCAAGAATGGAATTAAGGGGTCAGCTATGCTGGACTAACATGGGAAAAATAGCTGCGGAAATGCAAGTTGGTGAGATGTTAGGAAAAGATGATTGTAACATCCTAGAATTAATCCTAAAATTCATCTGAACAAGCTTCTTGGCTGAGAAGAGAAACATCTTCAAGGAAAAACCAGAAAGTCCAATTGCCTCTTGAAAAAAGCACCTTTGGGACAACCATGACCTGGAGGACCGAGAATCTCCACAGACATCCCACATGGATGGACATCCTAGTGGGAAAAAAATTAGAAGGGTTGGGAAAGTCTGAAAAATAATATATGTCAGACCTGGAAGCAATATTCCCTTGGTGCCTTCAGGATCCAGGCCTGCCACAATCCTACCGTGGGAAATTGGGAGGGGGGATTGCATGAGTGAAGTAGAATTAGCCATAACAAAACTTTGCAGAGAAGTTCCAAGGCCCTGGTGTTAGACAGTTGTGTTGAGAAGAAAGTGAAGGAACTGATTGGAGCAGTGGTGGACACGTGGGAGAAGTGGGCAAGCTCTTGAACTTTCTTTGGGGTAAGGAAAACCCGGAAGATCTCAGATTCCGGTTTTCCACAGATATGTCAATATAACATCTCCAGTAAAAGTTAGCTTTGTGGAACTGCAAGCCTTGGAGTTTGATTTCATTGGGGGTGTTACTTGGAATCCTGACAATATAATTAAACACAATACCAAAAGACAATTAGATAACCTATGGAAATAATGTGCTTGAATAAGGAGCTCCTTGATAACATTTTTGAGCAACAAAAACGATTAGGGGCCTAGAAACAAAAACATATGAAGAACGACTGGAAGTTTTTAAAAAGAGGTTAGATAACCATTCGTCTGAAGTGGTGTAGGGTTTATGCCTAAGCAGGGGGTTGGACTAGACGACCTCCAAGGTCCCGTCCAACTCTGTTACTGTTACTGTAATATAAGAAACAAGGCACAAACTCATTACAGCTAATAAGAGATGGGTAGATGGAATAAATATAAAATACGAACAGGAAAGAAATGGAAGTGAAGTTTTATCCTTGAAACAAATTGTGAGCTACTTTCATTTGATGGAGGATAAATGCGGATGGAACTTCTCAAACATAAGCACTTAGTAAAGTATTTCGAAGGACTCTGCTGGCTCTTCAGAATGCAGCTATTTAGGGTTCTGCACATAGAAGTAGCAAAAAGAAAACCTGAAATACAACTGACGGATAACAAAGAGCTCTGAAAGCCTTACAAAATATTCCTCTAGAGATGCAGAAAAAATAAAGAGTTTGTTGCCAGGGTGCTCCATTCCTCCTAAGACCACAGAATTTCCCCCAAAATCCTTCAAAAGAGCACGATGCATAATGCAAAAGTGGTGCAAGCTGTGGAGAGGGGGTCTTCTGTTTAATCTCCTTTTGGAGGGGGATATACATTTCCTTTTGGACATTAAATTTATTTATATTCATAAGGTATCCAAGAGTCATCAATATTTTTGAAAGCCCACGTGAAACTTGCTCCAACTAAAAGGTTGTGGATAGTAACGTGAACTGGAAGCAAATAATCTCAAAAGCATGTCTCTCAGAGCTTTCATTTAGCAAGATTAATAGAAGTTTAGTAACCTTCTGATGAGTACGCTATTTCCAGATACAGATAGTAGATGCATAGTAATGGGAGACGTTTCTACTTCTTGTTCTCTTATGTTGTGTAAAGGGAAGGCCTGTCTCTTTTGTGAAGTTGGGAGCAGACCGCACTTTCTTGAAGGTTTGGAAGTACATAATACACATTTACGTTGGCCATGTCGAGCGTACAAATTCATTGGAGTAGTCAGTGAAGCTAGGAATGGTTAGTGGAACAAGAAGAAGAAGAGGCAAGGAAAGAACACACTGGCTTGATAACATCAAAGAGGGATACAAAGTCGAACATCCAGAAACTGAAAAGAAGCTGTGCCGAGAGTGAGACACGACTGAATGGTTAAAAAAAATAAAAAATCAGACATTTTAAATGTATTTAGAAGCCAGATCTTGCATCAAAAGTAAATCTGCTGCAGAATGCAGTGGCCAATTTGCCGAACAGGGTACCTGGACATACACACTGCACCTGTGTCAAGGCAACTGCACTTCCTGCTAATTAGTTACTGGGGTAACTTCAAAGTTATAAAGTTATATACGGCCCTAAACGAGTTCTATCCAGGAGACCTGACACTGCTGTAGACATAGCTAACAGATAAGATTGTTACAGGAGGGCTGATGTGAATATCAAGAACTGCAGGAAGACACTGCTTACAGTCTCAAATATTCTCTACCCTGAGTTCTACCACACTACTAAGGCCCCATCTGTTAATGACCTGTCCCTTCACCAGGACTTTAGTGTGACTGTTGGAAGAACAAGGTTTTGTTCCTGTTTTTCTGTTGTTTTTTTCTTTTCTCCCTAATTCTTATTACATATTTAACATCTTTAAAATGTCTTTTTATTGCACTTTTTTTTTTTTTGGTTTCTGTTTCAAGTAAGCAATACCCCCAATCAAGAAACTGCCAAAGAGCCAACAGTAAACAGCCCAATCGAAGAATCTCTAAGACCATCAACACTGACAGGGCACAACAGTAGAATAGAAATTGACAGCAAACCTCACTCCTTACTATCACTGATGATGTTACCTAGTTGGGTAATGAAACATCTGCAAGAAAACAAGCAAGCTCAGAGAGCACCAAGGACCCCTCATTTTGTTTGGGCTATTTGTTTGGTTAAGACTCTAAGCTAGAAACCAGGAGACGGTGAGTTCTAGTTCCACCTTGGGCACAAAAACCAGCAGGATAATTTGGGGTCAATCATCAGGAGATTGTGAGTTCCAGTCCCGGCTTAGCCATGAAAGCCAATTGGGTGACTTTGGGCCAATCACTCTGCCTCGGCCCAACTCACTTCACAGGGTGGCTGTTGTGGGAAAAAGAGGAGGAGGAAGGAGTATTGAGCATATTGATAAAAATAATAATAAAGGTGGGATATTAATAAATATTTGAATTGCTTTGAGATGTTTTTAATTCAAAGCTGTAGAGAGTAAGTCGATGAGAGCTGCTTGATTGGCCTTTTCTGTTTAGTGTGTATGTGTGTGCGTAGCTGTAATAACAATAATGTTTAAATATACATATAGTTAAATCATTTCAATTGACAGCATAAGCTGAAACATATGTTTCTACTATATGTGTAAGCAAGTTGAGAATCCATACTGGTACCACACTCACAACTGTTCACAACAGTCCTAAAGCATTTATAAAAGGCAATACCATCACCCATATAGCAATAGTAATAGTACTTAGACATATATACCACTTCATAGTGCTTTACAACCTCTCTAAGCCGTTTACATAGTCAGCCTCTTGCCCCCAACAATCTGGCTCCTCATTTTACTACCTTGGAAGGATGGAAGGTTGAGTCAACCTTGAATCAGTTAGGATCGAACTCCTGGCAGTGAGCAGAGTTAGCCTGTAGTACTGCATTCTAACCACTGCACCATCACAGCGCTTATATGGGAAAATATTAAATGATTTCCCACAGTCTTCCATAAACTGTTCTTTCATTTTTGCAAATGCTCTTCACAGATTTATATTTGAATCCATTAAAAAGACCAATTACAGCTAAGTGCACACATTCTTAAAAATGCCCATTCGTCTTTTGCAGAGGCATATTACATTATTATCTCAACTGCTAATTACTAAAATCAATTAACAGAAAAAATGGTGTTTTAACAGAGTAAAATTTTGTTCCTTCTTTCACATGCATTATGTAAACTACGGAAGATATTGTATTGTACAACAAATACCCACAAAAGTAATTCTGAAATTTTCATTCCTGCACAATTAGATTAATATGCACCGTTCCTGTTCACGAGCAGGTTTGAAATATAATCTAATTACTACTACTTGATTTAACGAAAGACATTATACAGTATCAATCATACATTTTTGATACTAACTTTCACATTGATTCCTGCTTTTATTAATCATTATAATAATTCTTGGTTTCCTATGGGTATAATTTATAACAGTTTTTATGGTTTTAATTATTGAGGTGTTGCTCATGGCCCAGACTCAGTTGGATTGAGATAGGTGGCTGCAGAAATAGAATAAATATATAATAAATATTAGATACAGCTAGTCCTCTACTTATGACCATGAATGAGCCCAAATTTATGTTGCTAAGTGAAGCATTTGTTAAGTGAATTTGGCCCCATTTTACAATCTTACTTGCCACAGTTGTTAAGTGAATCACTGCAGTTGTTAAGTTAGTAACACGGTTGTTAAATGAATCTGGCTTCCCCATTGACTTTGCCTGTCAGAAAGTCACAAAGGTGATCACATGACCCAGGGATGCAGCAAACGTCATAAATATGAACCAGCTGCAGACCATCTGAATTTTGATCACGGGTTCTTGGGGATGCTGCAATGGTCATAAGTGTGAAAAATAGTCATGTCACTTTTTTCAATGCCATTGTAACTTCAAATGGTCACTAAATGGACTGTTGTAACTCAAGGACTATCTGTATTGCAATTATTTTACTGCTTTTTAATTTATAACAAAAAAAAACATAAAGGAGCAAAATACAAAAATAATACATTGTCAAACAGAAGATAAAACATATTAAAAGTCTTATAACAGAAAAGTGAAAGAAGATGACAATGGAAATGTTATATATATCATCATAACTTGCTGGATACCCGTGCTTCGCTACGAAACTATGTGATGGAAACTCCTCTCCTCTGCTTGTGTTTTGCATTTGGAACAGATTTCTTTTCAGGTGGGGAGGGGGAGTAGAACTCCTTAGCATCAGAGCGTGTTAATCATAATATAGAAAATACTAATGCTCTGATGGTCATTTCAAAAAATCCTTTCTTAGTGAGCACCTAGAAGCCAAGAGGAACATACCTGGCAAATTTCAAGTCTGTAGGCTTTACGGTTCTGGAGATTTTGTGATTATGGCGTGAGTGGTTTTTGCTGTTTTATATATATAGCTGAAAAGTTATAATTCTATGCGTAGCTTTCTATTGCACATATTATTGAAGACGTATATATTTCTAATACATTTACATGATGGTATTTTAACTTATTGTATTCTATACAAATAAGTCCCATATTTGATTATACCTGTCCATACAAAGCTTTCATCTATAAGCAATCCACTCATTGGTGTCAAGTACAATCAAGTCTTCAATCCATTCAGCAAAAGGGCGTATACATTTATCTTCCTTATGCTGAGATATCAGCCTTTTGACCATAATAAGGCCATGAAGAATCCAGATACCGTACTTATTCACGTATGCTATTAATGATAATAGTCCATAGCTTTAACACTTTCCCCCCAAAGTAATTTCCATAGTATTTGTTAATATATAAAAAGCCTACACTGATTATAGCAGCTCTTGGAGATTAAATATATATTATATTAATATGTATATATTAGATATAAAAAGAGGATTATAATAAGAATCACTGCAAAAAGAATTTCTATTCTCTTATCTATGGGGCTCCAAGTAATGAAATTCTAATTATGTTAAACAACTTGAGTATGCAAGTGTGAGAATTCAAATATACTAAAGACGTGCATATATATATATATATTTTAATACTGTTTTGGCAAATTGCCTGCATTTTATTGTTTTCTGTGTTGTTTTATTATTGAGAGCTGCCCAGAATTGGTTGGGATGAGACAGCATGCAAATTGAATAAAATATAAATAAATATTTAGAGACAATAGAATAGAATAGAATAGAATAGAATAGAATAGAATAGAATAGAATAGAATTTTTTATTAGCCAAGTATGATTGGACACACAAGGAATTTGTCTTGGTGCATATGCTCTCAGCGTACATAAAAGAAAAGTTACGTTCATCAAGAGTCATAAGGTACAACACTTAATGATACATTCAGACAAGTTAACAATGTTTTTAACGTATGTCGTACGGATTCAGGACTGAAGTCCAAAACATGAATGTGTGGAACAACAAAAAAATGAACTCATTTCTATAAAAAGCAACAGCATGGTGGCCCCATTATTTTTGCAAGATCTATCCAATCAATATATTTTTAAAGTAGAAGTAATAGCTCTTTTAAAAAATAAAAACTTTATGGCAAATATTCTCCAAAGCACCTGAGGGCAGGACAAGAGGAATGGATGGAAGTTCATCATAGGGAGATATGTCCAACCTAGAACTAACGAGAACAATTAATCAGTGAACAGCTTGAAGATCAGTTGCAGGAACTGGGAATGGCTAGTCTAGTGAAGAGAAGGACCAGGGGAGACAGGATAGCAGTCTTCCAATATTTGAGAGGCTGCCACAGAGAGGAGGAAGGAGGTCAAGCTATTTTCCAAGGCACCCGAAGGCCAGACAAGGAATAATGGATGGAAACTGACCAAGGAGAGATTCAACCTGGAAATAGTGAGACATCTGGTGACATTGAGCCACCAGAGGCACCAGAGGGCCTCTGGTGGCTCAACGGACTAAGTCTGTCTGTTATTAACACAGCTGCTTGCAATTACTGCAAGTTCAAGTCCCACCAGGCCCAAGGTTGACTCAGCCTTCCATCCTTTATAAGGTAGGTAAAATGAGGACCCAGATTGTTGGGGGCAATTAAGTTGACTTTGTATATAATATACAAATGGATGAAGACTATTGCTTAACACATTGTAAGCCGCCCTGAGTCTTTGGAGAAAGGCGGGATATAAATTCAAATAAAAAAAATTAAAATTCTGACAGTGAGAACAATCAACCAATGGAACAGAAGTTGCCTTCAGAAGTCGTGGGAGCTTCATCCCTGGAAGCTTTCAAGAAGAGACTGGACTGCCATCTGTCAGAAATGGTGCAGAGTCTCCTGCTTCGGTGGGGGGTTGGACTAGAAGACCTACAAGGTCCCTTCCAACTTTATTAATCTGTAAATTTTCCAGCTTGCCTCGCAGAATTGTGGGTGCGCCAACACGGGAGGTTTTCAAGAAAAGTCTGAACAACCATTTGAGTCTTGGGCAGGAAGTTGAATTAAAAGACCTCCAAGGTACCTTTCCACCTTAGGATTTTATGACACTATCCCTCAGATATCACATTTAGCCCCATTTTTTTTTGGTGCTATAAATGCTGATGCTAAAATCATTGTAAAGTTTGCTTTTCTGCAGAATTAATGAAACTAAATTGTGGAGCATTTTATCAATGTCAAGTTAAGCTGAAGAGTCCTTCTGACCTTGGTGAGTCTCAAAAAAAAAAAAGAAAGAAAGAAAGGAGAATTGGACCTAGTTAGCACTGGATGGAAAGCCAACAGGAAATCCCAGGGCTACAGACTAGATTGCAAAATTGTGAAAAGAAAAAAAGCAATGACAAACTCCATTCTTAGTGCTGCCAAGAAAACCCAATGGATGTGTCCATGAAGACACCACAAGCCAAACTCAATTTAAGGGGATTAAATTGATATCTACATACAATTCAAAAGAGACAAACGAAAAAGGAAAAAGGAAACAAGAAGAAAGACCTAAACACCCTCCTAGCCTGCAATCGACCCCCCAGATAAGCAGAGTGTCAGTGTTCCAGAAAACTCCCTCCTGCAGAAAAGACTCCGAAGCCAACATCTTTCAAAGTTCTTTTACTAGCACGGGTAAACTGGCACAGTTGGATGAAAACTGAAACTCGGGTTTCACCCTCAGTAATACAAACTCCAAAATCTCCACCCTCATGACCCCTCTGCCGGTCACATGCTCCAATCCTCAACCATCCCGTGTCGAAGCATCACTCCGGCCACTCCTCCTCCAGATTTGAGCCCAGCCTGACCTTGACCGGCACGAAAAATGTTGTTATGTCTAATAGCCCCTTGTACCCTTAACCCCCCCTCTCCTACTTTCCCACACCGGAGAAAGTGGCAGCATGTGGAAGCCTTCGGCCTAGTATGGCTTCCAAAGCTGACACAGAGATTAAAACTAAAGTTAATGCTAGACCAGCGGTAAACAATACCCCAATCAAGGAGCTACCAACTTAGACAACCAATCCAACATTAAACAACAACCTTGTCGTGTCCCCCTCCCCCTCCGACGACTGGGTCTAGGAAGTCCGTATCAAACGTGGCAACGAAGCCTCTGCAACTTGTCAAATTCCTTCGAGGTTTATCAGGGCAGGCAGGAGTCCAAGTTGTGACTTCAGCAATAGAGTCCAATATCAGCAAACTAGCTAAGACTTTGCTTGACTCAAGGTTGGAATGCCAAAAACAGGTCCTTTATATAGGCTGTGGGGTGTGGCTCCATGACTCAGCATTTATCCAGGCTTGCCCCTCCCTTCCTTCTGCTGGCGTCGCCTCTCAGATCTCCGGAAGAGAGGATCCTCTCACACTGAATTGTCTTCAGCTGGATCTGCTGTCACTAATTCCAGCACCTGGCTGACTTCCTGCTCACACACTGTAGGAGTGACGTTTATCAGGCTTCTCTGTTCACTCCTGACATCCTGTCTGGGCATGGGGCCAGGGCCGGGGGCTGGAGGCATGACAGGCCGTTCATCTTCATTATCAGACTCGGAGTCTGATAACAGGCCCGGGTGGAGACGGGAGGGTCTGGCTGAGGAGAGGAGGGAGGACGAGGCACAACAAGCCTAACCAAGAACTAACCAAGAAGAAGAAGAGAAATTCCCAACAACACTGACATGGCAATCCACTAATTTATAATTACAGAGCCAATCCCACTCTCTTCCAGCACTGATGTTATCCAACTGGGTCATACAATGTCTGCAAGAAAGCCACCAAGCTCCGAGAGCACCAAGGTCCATGCAACTCAACCATGGGCTACAAATATTCTTTTTTACTGGTACTATTTAAAGGAGGCTTTATTTTACAGAAATGGGAGTGTGGAAGAAATTTCCCGTCAAAATATGGAACGGCTGACACGAGAATTTATGATAATTCCAGGCAGAAGATCAGCAGCCTTCTGAGGCTTTCATACCAACTAGCTGGATTCATCCCTCAAAGGAAGAAGATTCATGGCCACGTTAGGCTGGTTAGCATATCCAATTCTTGAATTATATCTAGTTCCTGTAGCATGAACATAACAAAAGAACAGATGAGGGTTTTCCAAAACGATGAATACCCAACAGACAAGGCATTGACAATTTAAATACAATTAGCCTGCCAAGGAGTTATATGCAAATATTGCATACTCAGAAGATGAGAGACTGAATTCAGGAGATGCTTTAAGAAAGACGTGCGCGGAAGTGTTCCGAGTCCGCACACGCTCTAAAACTCTACAGCGAGGGCGGCATAATATTGGTTTGAATAGTCAATTCTTCTTTCATTTTCAGCCTGTCAATCTTTTCCCAACAATGGCAGAGTTAGTGAAAATTCAGTAAACACTTTTGAAGCACGGCTGAACGACACAATTCCCACAAGAAGCTAAACTATTACTAGATAGCTTATCTTTTTGTAGGCCTAAGTATGCCGTGGTTTGTTTCCTCTGGTTTTTTGTTTTGTTTTGTTTTGGTTGGTTGGTTGTTGGTGTTGTTGTTTTTTGCCTCTTACGTTTACTTCTCTTCTGAATCTTTTCTCATCTCTGTGTTTACTTCTCTTCTGAAGAAATCGCCTGTAACTAGCCTTCTGCATTTCTCAAGGTACACTTCTAATGCTGCAGATAAGAAGGTTGTCTTCTAGCGTTCTGCCCTTTTGGTTCTGTGCACATCTGTTACAAACCCCAGTAAATATTATATAGACACTTCCAGCTATGAATAGAATAAATAATCACTCTTCTGATAAGCCATATCAGACACAGTCCTTTATTGACCATTTTATGCCCTGTTTAAAGTCGTATTGATTTAACGGAGAGGAGCAAAGCCTGAGAAACCACCAGCACGCAACTACTATAATCCAGTGTTACATATCTCTCCGAACCTACCACTCAACCACCAACCAAGAGCACTTATAACCAATATTGGTCTGGTGGTTAAGGCTAGACCAGGTTAAAAAGCCAGGAGACCGTGAGTTCAAGTCCTATCTTAGCCATGAAAGCTGCTGGATGACTTTGGGCCAATCACCAGGAGGCTGTGAGTTCTAGTCCCGCCTTAGCCATGAAAAGCCAGCTGAGTAAGCCAATCACCAGGAGACCCTGAGTTCTAGTCCTGCCTGAGGCATGAAAGCCACCTGGATGACTTTGGACCGGTCTCTCTCAGTCTAACCCACATCACAGGGCTGCTGTTGCGGGGAAAACAGGAGAAGGAAGGAGTATTAACTATGTTTGCTGCCTTGAGTTGTCTGTAAATATAATAATGGCGGGATACAAATTAAATAAATATTTCAATGCATTAAAAATGCACGAGGCTGGCTTCAGGGGATTACTAACGCTTCTTTGTTGGAGGGGGTCTTTCCTGCCGCCTTGAAAGAGGCGGTGGTGAGACCTCTACTCAAGAAGCCTTCCCTGGACCCAGCTGTTTTAGGTAATTATCGTCTGGTCTCCAACCTTCGCTTTGTGGCGAAGGTTGTAGAGAGTGTGGTGGCACGTCAATTACCCCAGTACCTGGATGAAACTGTCTATCTAGAACCGTTCTAGTCCGGCTTTCGGCCCGGATACAGCACGGAGATAGCTTTGGTTGCGTTGGTTGATGATCTCTGGAGGGCCAGGGATAGGGTTTATTCCTCTGCCTTGGTCCTATTAGATCTCTCAGCGGCTTTCGATACCATCGACCATGGTATCCTGCTGCACCGGTTGGAGGGATTGGGAGTGGGAGGCACCGTTTATCAGTTGTTCTCCTCCTATCTCTCTGATCGGTCGCAGACGGTGTTGACAGGGGGGCAGAGATCGACCCCGAGGCACCTCACTTGTGGGGTGCCGCAGGGGTCGATTCTCTCGCCCCTCCTGTTCAACATCTTATTAAGCCGCTGGGTGAGATCATCAGTGGTTTCGGGGTGAGGTACCAACTGTACTCTGAGGATACTCAGCTGTACTTCTCCACCCCAAGCCACCCCAACGAAGCTATCAAAGTGCTGTCCCGGTGCTTGGAAGCTGTACGGGTCTGGATGGGGAGAAACAGGCTCAAGCTCAATCCCTCCAAGACAGAGTGGCTGTGAATGCCGGCACCCCGGTACAGTCAGTTGCAGCCGCAGCTGACTGTTGGGGGCGAGTTATTGGCCCCAATGGAAAGGGTGCGCAACTTGGGCGTTCTCCTGGATGGACGGCTGTCTTTTGAAGACCATTTGACGGCCGTCTCCAGGAGAGCTTTTTACCAGGTTTGCCTGGTCCGCCAGTTGCACCCCTTCCTAGACTGGGATGCCCTATGCACGGTCACTCATGCTCTCGTGACATCTCGCTTGGATTACTGCAATACTCTCTACATGGGCTCCCCTTGAAGAGCACCCGGAGGCTCCAGTTAGTCCAGAATGCAGCTGCGCGGGTGATAGAGGGAGCCCCTCGTGGCTCCCATGTGACACCACTCCTGCGCAGGCTGAACTGGCTACCTGTGGCCTTTCGGGTGCACCTTAAGGTTTTGGTAACTATCTTTAAAGCGCTCCATGGCATAGGGCCGGGTTACTTACGGGACCGTCTACTGCCACCGATTGCCTCCCACCGACCCGTACGCTCTCACAGGGAGGGACTCCTTAGGGTGCTGTCCACCAGGCAGTGTCGGCTGGCAACACCCAGGGGAAGGGCCTTCTCTGTGGGGGCTCCCACCCTCTGGAATGAACTTCCCCCAGGACTCCGTCAACTTCCTGACCTTCGAACCTTTCACCGCGAGCTTAAGAAACATCTATTTATCTGCGCAGGACTGGATTAGAATTTTAATTTTAAATTTAGTTTTTAACGGGGTTTTTATTTTTTAATTATAATTTTAAATCTGGCCTAATTCAATAAGTTTTTTAATAGTGTTTTTATCTTGTATTTATTCTTGTGTTTTTATCTGGCTGTAAACCGCCCTGAGTCCTTCGGGAGATAGGGCGGTATAAAAATTTGATTAAATAAATAAATAAATAAATAAATAAATAAAAAGATCTTCAGAGGGAGAAGGAGCTATTAAACTGGTCTGCCTCAGGCACCTTATAGACCCTGTTGGCTTCCAAGAGGGCTTTGGGGATTTCTTAACAAATCAACGCAGCTGCTCTTGGGACACCGAGTTGAATTTCAGCACAAAGTGGTTGCCAAGGGGCCCAATCAGGTTGCCCTTAAGGATCTCACCTTGGGTACTAATCCAGAGAGATTCCTTGATTTACCACAAGCTCCAAGAGCACAGAAAGGTATCTGAATCTCAACAACCGGGTTACTAACTTGTCGACTGCGGTGATTCACTTAACAGCTACGGCATGAAAGGTTGTAAAATGGGGCAAAACTCCCTTAACAAATGTCTCACTTAGGAACATAAATTTGGGGTTCAGTTGTGGCCATAAGTTGAGGACTACCTGTGGTTTGTTTTTATTTTTAAATTTCTCTCTTAACTTTTAAAAGTAATCCCCAAGCAAGGTTGTGAACAATTGCTGGAAAACAAACCAGATTTGCTGTAAAGAACAGGCTCAGATGTAGCAAACCAGAGTTAGATACACCAGAAAAAGGTTTAAATGGTACCTATTAATGCAGCGGATGATTAAAGAGCCAAGATGTGTTAAGAAAATATTTTAGCGATAGCGCCAGGTTTCCTACTGCTGTGTCAAGGCAGCATATTAAAGGCTAGAACTTTGAAAGCCAAGCCCAGTGTGACTTTGGTACAAGAATTAGGTAGAAAGACAAGTATTACTTTTGTTAACAGGCTCCTGCTAATCCCCCAAATTAAAAGAACCAGCATTTCTAATATGGTTGTCCTAATAGGTATTACCGTATTTTTCAGAGTGTAAAACACACCTTAGTTTTTTGGGAGGAAAATAAGAAAAAAGCTGATTGGCAGGTGGATTGGCCTCCCGGAATATCCCAATCAGCTGTTCCCAGAGGTAAATTTTAGCAACAGGTTCCTTGATTGTGAGCATTGTGCCTTGCTTTTTTTTTTCTGCCTCTGAATCTTTTGAAACTCTGTTTCAGAAAAAAAACTTTTTTCTGCCTCTGAAAGCCTCCGAAACAGCTTCAGAAAAAAAAAACCCCTCTGAAGTTTTGTTTGGAGGCTTTTTCCCTGAAGCTCTGTTTGGGAGCTTCTTTTCTAAAGCTTCATTTCTGATGCTTTTTTCAGCCTCTGAAACCTTTGATTGAGAAGCTGGGCGGAGCTACATTCGGAGTATAAGACGCACCCAGATTTTCACCCTCTTTGGGGGGGAAAAGGTGCTTCTTATACTCCGAAAAATACGGTATTTTTCTACCCGTCCCTCCCTAATAACTGACCCGCATGTTGCAGAGAAGCTCAGCCAGTTAATCATTCTTAGGTCATGGAATGATAAATGAATGCATCCTCGGATAAGGATTCATCTAATCAGAGGCTCCATCTATATATACAGTACATCAGTAAAATGTCACCCAATAATGAGCCACTGAGGGAATGCCCGAGGCAGCAGCCAAGGTGGGGAGATGATCGAGCGGAGGACGTGCCATGGCAAGAAGAGAACCTGCAGGATTGACATAGTGGAAGTGGCAGACATTGGGAAACCCTTCCAGTGGCTGGAAACAACTGGAGTTAAAGACAGCCCTGAGGCACTGTGTTGTGTCTTGTCCGCTCTCACCGCAGCCGGGGTCTGCTTATCTGCTCCCAAACACGGAGGAATGTATGCCTCCCGGTCCCAGCCCTGGCTCCATGCCCAAGCAGGCTGCAGAGGAGGGAGCATCCCCCGGCCCCAGCCCTGGCTCCATGCCCAGGCAAACGGAGCAGCTAGACCCCTCCCCCTCCTCCACAGCATGTGAGCCTGAGGAAAGTTTACTTCCAACAGCTGCTGAGTGGAGTGACCCTCGCATCAGAAGATTGGATAGGCGGAAGCAACAGAAGGAAGGGAGGGGCAGGCCTTAATGAGTGCTGAGTCATGGAGCCACACCCCATGGCCTATATAAAGGATCTGCTTTCTGGCAGTCTCTGAGTCAGGCAAAGTCGAACTTATCTTGCTGAAGTCACTTACTGGTCTCCCGCCTGCTCTGAGGACTTGGCTAGGACTTTGGGCAGAGCTGCAGAGGCAAGCCTGATTCGGATTTCCCTGACCCGGCCGTCAGCGGAGGAGTGGGACACGACACACTGATCATAGCAGCACAAGAAGAGGAACTAAGTCCCAGAGCCATAGAAGCAAGGGTCTACCACACTAGATGGGATCCAAGCTGCAGACTACACAGAGAGCCCTCAGAGACAGTCTGTGGTGATGGTGGTGGTGGTGGAAGAAGAGAAGGAGGAGGAGGAAGCAGGATCATCCGATGGGGATGGCATGGCTTCCCAGGAACATCCAGAGACCCTGAGGGCTGAGGATGACGCACCCCCAAGCCTGTCCAGCATTGGGGGAAGTGGTCAACTGGACGGAGAACGGCCTTCTCTAACAAAAGCAGGAGAGAATTGGTTGTCGACAGTCAGTGGCAATGAAAGGCAACAGATCAGCTCCAACAAGGAACAGCTGGCTCCACCGTCCGATCCATGGGCACAGAGAGCGGAGCGGTGGGAGGCACAGAGGAGGTCTGTGAAGCTGCTCGTGAGGAAGCAGCCCTGCCCCTCATCACAAGGAATACATGGTGTGGAGTGATTTAGCCAGATGCAAGATGAACGCACGCATTTCCCTGGTCTTCGTAAGCCCTGCTTTCTGGATTCTGGGTATCGTTAAGAGGCTAATAATGAGAACCAGTTTGGTATAGTGGTTAAGAAATCAGACTAGAAACTGGGAAACTGTGAGTTTCAGTCTCACCTTAGGCACAAAGCCAGCTGGATGACCCTGGGCCCGTCACTCTCTCTCAACCCTAAGGAGGAGGCAAAGTTAAACTACTACTGAAAAAACCTTGCCCACAAAATTGCAGAGACTTGTCCAGACAGTCATCAAGAATCAGACACTGAATGAAAGTGGGGGGAGGGGGAGTAAATAATAAAATAAATATCATTTCACTTTTCAAGTGAATGCATAAATAATACCCATTTCTGGCTGTACAAATTTTAATAAAAACCAAAATAACAATAAAAGCAATTATATCAGAAAAAATTGTGCTTTTATAGTATCTAATTAGATTCCCCCCCTTCTCAATTCTTTTCCAACATATGGGTAAGCTATTTACATGCCATAGGCCACAAATGATCAATTGCATTCAGACATTGTACAGTGATGCTGTCAAATCCCACGCGAATAAATATACTTAGAAAGCAGTAACTGAGGGTCTTGCTATATACGGTAATAAAGGTAAAGGTAAAGATAAAGGCTCCCCTCGCACATATGTGCTAGTCGTTCCCAACTCTACGGGGCAGTGCTCATCTCTGTTTCAAACTAAAGAGCTAGCATTGTCCGAAGATGTCTCCGTGGTCATGTGGCCAGCATGACTCAATGCCAAAGGCGCACAGAACACTGTTACCTTCCCATTAAAGGTGATCCCTATTTTTCTGCTTGCATTTTTACGTGCTTTTGAACTGCTAGGTTGGCAGAAGCTGGGACAAGTAACGGGAGCTCACTCCATTAGGGATTAAAACTGCCAAACTGCCGACCTTTCTGACTGACAAGCTCAGCGTCTTAGCTACTGAGCCACCTCGTCCCATGTACTGTAATACTCAGTACTTAATACTTAGCTACAGAAATGTACACAGCACTTTCTATCCAACGGCTATTTTAAATATCCATTTCAACTGCCAAACTTTTATAGTAGCTGATATAATGTACAGCCAAAAAAAAAAAAAAAAAGAGGGAGCCAAAATGTAATATGTGGTATAATTTACATGCAAATTTGCGGTATTAACCAGAGTGATAGAGTGGGATGGAATTACTGAATTACGGAAAGTAACTCTACAATGTTCACGTACCCATCTAATTTTCAAACTGAGAAGAAGTATACAGTCCTCTATTAAGTCAAGAGTTCTCAAAATGATGGGTTGCATCTCCTGGAAGAACCAGAAGTTTGGTTAGGTAAGGGAAAGGGAACACTGTCAACAACCCTTTGCTATATCACTGCAGGGAGAGGAGCCCAGAATAAATGTATGAGGTGGCTAAACTTGGAAATCTAGCCATCATCTACCAAAACCACCCACCAATCACAGCAGCAGTGGGACTGATTCTTTCTGACGGGCGACTTCTATGTGGTTTGTAGTAATGTCTCTGTGGGTCTTTGGGGTACCTTTAGAAGCATGTGTCATCGTCTCCAGTAATTTTATCCATTACTTTAAGTGCTCAGCCTTCCAAAAGATTTTCCTGGGTGGTAAAGGAAGAGATGATCAAATAACAACACTACTGATAAATGTCAAGGTCAGGAAAGGGGCCTCTGTGGCTCAGACTGCTAATGCAGTCTGTTATTAACAGCAGCTGCCTGCAACTACTGCAGGTTCTAGTCCCACCAGGCCCAAGGTTGACTCAGCCTTCCATCCTTTATAAGGTAGGTAAAATGAGGACCCAGATTGTTGGGGGCAATAAGTTGACTTTGTATATAAATATACAAATAGAATGAAGACTATTGCTAACATAGTGTAAGCCGCCCTGAGTCTTCGGAGAAGGGCGGGATATAAATGCAAAAAAAAAAAAAAGTATGGTATAAGTTATCTAGGGAATGAAGAGTATATGAATGAAGCTGACCTGACCGGAGCCACTGGAGCTGAGGGATAGGGAGGGTGGGGAGTATAGATAGCTGGGGTTTGTAGCCAAAACAAAATACTTTCTCTTGGGAACCAAGGGCATTCTCACACTTGGTCAGAGAGAGAGAGAAGTGAGGTTACCAAGCAACTGGACGGCGCCCTGATTGGATCATGTGATTGAATGTTTGGGGAAGGGGAAAAAGGTTTATTTTTAATTCGGTGAAAACCACGGGAACCCTCAAGAGTTGGTTTTCACCAGATCTGTGCCAATATGATATATCTAAGAAAACTATTATCTGAGGAATCTACAAGCCTCAGAGTTTTGTTTGCTTTGCGACTATTACTTGGAACCCTGACGCACTTATCATTTTAGAGGGTCACTATATCATAAAGTTTGAAAACCTCTGAGCTGAACTGACTAGTTTTTTTGGGGTTTTTTTAAACTATTCAAGGCACGATTGAAACACTGTAGAACAAAAGTCAGTAGAAAAAGAGCGCTCCAGACATCGTATACTGGCAGGTGTTTGTTCCAGATAGAAAACAATGGATCATTTTTGTCTCAATATTATGAATCAGTCATAATTAAAGATGCCAAGCGATACGGTGTACACGAATCCTCTATTTCTTTCAAGCGCTTCCTTCCATGTTTCAATCAAAAACCTTGCTAAATTGCAACAGAGATTTCTTTCCACGCGGCTTTTTGAGAAAGACGTATTGTTCCTGCATTGCACGTCAAAGATAAGTAATAAAACTTCGCTTGCTGTAGCTTGAACGTTTGTGCACTATTTTCTCTTCCAAAATCCACACCCCACTAAGCTCAATAATATTCTGAATCCCTTCACTCATCCTGTCTTCCCTTGTTGATAGCAGCAGCTGCCACTTCGTGGTGGGGGTTTTTTTTCCCCCTTTCCTTTTTATTGGGCATACGGAGGAAGCAAATCTGCAGTCGGTCACACCCCCAAATCCTCATTCTCCAGGGCAGCCATGTACTCAAATGGATTTTCCTGTCCCAAATAATTTAGTGTAGGTGAACTATGCCGGGGTCAATCTTTTACATGCTTTCTGCTAGTGCTTGCTAAATAGGGAGGTATAACATAACATAACATAACAACAGAGTTGGAAGGGACCTTGGAGGCCTTCTAGTCCAACCCCCTGCCCAGGCAGGAAACCCTACACCATCTCAGTAGATACAGGTCTGTAAGGTCTGTACCATTTGTCCCCCACCCCAAAACAACGAGAGGGGGGCTTTAGAACCTTGCCATTATCTCACGGAAACCATCTCAACAACGTCTACTACAAAATGTACACACTGTAAGCCGCCCTGAGTCTTTGGAAAAGGGCGGGATATAAATGTAAACAAAAACAAAAATGCGTAGACACTGTCATAATGGAAGTAGCCCTTAAGAAAACAAGAGGAAATCGGTGGAATTCTGGATAATAACTAAATTAGAACCGCCATCATCTCTTTTCGTTGGCCAAGATTCCTAGGGCTGCTGGGAGTTGTTGTTTATTAATTAATTTATTACAATTATTGTTAGCCTGCCTACTCAAAACACTCTAGGGGTGGTTTACTATAGTTTCATTAAAATCATCCATTATGTCATTGCAAATTTGCTTCTGCCTTCTACTAAAACCCGTTCCCCAAAAGTCCAGAAGAGCATTTTTAACCTGTTTCCTAAAGCAGCGGTCCCTAACCTTCTTGGGTCCAGTGGGACGGGGGAGGATGAGATGGTTGCGCACATGCAACCTAATCCTGTGCATATGCAAATAAAGTTTCACGTGTTTGCCAGCCACTTGTGCAGTCAGGTTTCCAACATCAGTCCCCAACAGCCCGGGGCTGGGGCACCCTGTCCTAGAGGATAAACGGTGAAGGGCAGACTGACCACTGAGGACAAGCTGTTCCAGAAAGAAGGGGTTGCCATCGAGGTTGTTATTTTCCACCCTTTATTAAAAAAAAACTTTTTCTTACTTTCCTGTCTAACTTCTAATCATGTCACCTGCCTAAAGAAAAGAAAAAAAGAATAACGGGTGGGGAGGGGGTAGAAGCAACTCAGAACAACAAAAAAGAGGAATCATCCATCCATCATCTCTTGCCTACTTCATACTTTAATGCTATGCTTAAAAAGAGAGAGAGGAAAAAGGAAAAGCGAATGACAACAATAAACAAAAAAATCATCTATCCATCGTCTCTTGCCCGCTTCAATACTTTAATTGCTATGGTTTTTTTTTCCTTGCCTCCCAAATTCCTCTCTTAAATCTCCGTTTAAGTCTATTTCTTGGATGTCCAATCTAGGTGTTCTCCCCACCTCTACCCTCTTCCACTCCCTAATTTCTAAAATTTCTACCCAGTCCCTAACTCCATTTCAAATATATCTCCCAACTCTCTTAATATGTTGGTGACATGATTAAAAGCTAGAATAAATGATAGAAATAAGGGGAATATTAATGTATACATTTTTATTTTATAAAATGAAAGTAATAACAAGAAAATGTGGAATAATTGAATAATGATAGAATGCAATCTAACATAAATGTGTGTTGTTACTAGAAATACATAAATTGATTGAAATGTAATAATTTTGTTTAATCTGATAAATTTCATTTGTATTGGAATGTATGGTGCCACACTGTTCACGTATTAATTTGACATGTTTATATATATAAAAAAATAAAATAAAGTTCCCTTAGAGTTGTAAAAAAAAAAAAAAAGAACATTATTTTCTACTTTCCCATGATGGATTCTCGCAGTATCTCCTCGTGGCCAGATTTGTGTAGGAATGGCACATTCTGCCTGCGGAAGATGCCAAAAGCAACAAGCACACTTAAGACACAAATAGCTCGAATTAGATGCAGAAGTTGTCTGGCAACCATTGAAGCTCTTGTCCTATAGGTGTTACTCTGCTTACAGAGTGGCAGAACGTTTTACCACTGGAGGTGAAAACTGCTCCCACCCCTTCAGCCTTCCGGGAGGGGTATTGCCAGTTGAGCTTGAGAACCAGAGGGGGCACTCGCCGCTGGAAGTGGATGACCGGGTAAGAAGACCTCATCTCCCTGCCATCCGTCTCTTGGTCCTGGTTTCTTGTATAGCTTTAAAATTTTAATCTGAATAGTTTTAAAAAAATTTAACTGTTTTTCTATCTGGTGGAGCGGTTAGAATGCAGCATTGCAAGCTAACTGCTGTCAGGCGTTCAAGGTTGACTCAGCCTTCCATCCTTCCGAGTTGGGTAAAATGAGGACCGAGATTGTTGGAGGCAGTAGGCTGATTCTGCTGTTGTTATTGACAGCAGAGTCAGCCTACTGCCCCCAACAAGCTTCTGGCAGCTTCTAAGAAATTTGGGTGTTATCTTGCTTGGTATGTATACTTTTTATGTTAGGCTTTTGAGTCTGTTTGGTTGAGCTACTAATAAAAATCCCTTTATTTACTGGTATGCTCATTGTCTCTGGATCCAAAAAAAACCCCAATTGCCTGGGTACAGTGGTGAAATTCAATTTTTCTCTGGGCCTGGCTTGGTGGGCTTGGCAGAGGAAGGATATTGCAAATTCTCCATTCCCACCCCACTCCAGGGGAAAGATACTGCAAAATCCCCATTCCATCCCCATTCCTGGGGGAAGGATATTGCAAAATCTCCATTCCCATCCCACTTTGGGGCCAGCCAGAGGTGGTATTTGCTGGCTCTCCGAACTACTCAAAATTTCTGCTACCGGTTCTCTAGAATCTGTCAGAACCTGCTGGATTTCACCCCTGCCTGGGCATCTCATCACTGTCCTGACACTTGGCGGAACAGCTTATGAATGCGTGTGCAATGCACTCATTATATAGTTATGTGTATATTCCAACAGACTTTAACTTACAAGTCCATAAAAACTTTCAGAGGACATTGAAAAGTTGGACCTAAATCATCAGATTTCAACTGGTTGAATGAACCACTGCATGTTTTATCAGACAGACTCAGAAATAATCCCCTTCTTGTTACAAAAACGGCTAGGAGAAATAATCCAGATCATTTCCAAACTAATCTGAATTCCATTTGGAAATCTGCCTGAAAGCTACTTTGGTCTTTTAGCACAATAGGAAAAGAACTGGTTAGTTTCTCCAGCTATCTTCAGAACTTGCAGCCTCTGAAAGAACATTAAAAAATTACTCACCAAACCATACACTTTATTTCCTCAAGAGATAACTATTTTTACAGTCTTTAAATCTGTTCAGGAAGAAGGAACCAAGCAAAACAATGGGTCCATTCCAAGTGCGAAATCATAGTTCTTGGATGAACGATTATCTGAATTAATAGGTACGAGATGCACTGCCATAGAGACAACATATGCTCCAAAATTCAGGACACTTCACTGAACATTCCTCCTTTCATTCATATGGAAATAAAATCCTACTGGAAGATAAAACTAAAATCTACTAAACTGAACCTAGATTAAGCAAACCAAAGACCACAAAACAGTGTAAATCTCTATGTGTTTACTGTATTTAGAATATCAAAAAGCCTTTTTATATGCTGCAAGCTGTTTGTGCTCCATCCCAATGGGATGCCGTGTATTGGGAATACTATATTGTCATATATTTATCAAATATAGTATCAAACTGCCCAATGAGCTGCTGATCCAATTCTACAGAGGAATTATTGAGTCTGTCATTTGCACCTCTATAACTGTCTGGTTCGGTTCTGCAACCCAACAAGAAAAACACAGACTTCAGAGGATCATTAGAACTGCAGAAAAAATAATTGCTACCAACTTGCCTTCCATTGAGGACCTGTATACTGCACGAATCAAGAAGAGGGCCGTGAAAATATTTGCAGACCCCTCGCATCCTGGACATAAACTGTTTCAACTCCTACCCTCAAAACGACGCTATAGAGCACTGCACACCAGAACAACTAGACACAAGGACAGTTTTTTCCCGAAGACCATCACTCTGCTAAACAAATAATTCCCTCAACACTGTCAGACTATTTACTGAATCTGCACTACTATTAATCGTTTCATAGTTCCAATCGCCAATCTCTTTCCACTTATGACTGTATGACTATAACTTGTTGCTGGCAATCCTTACGATTTATATTGATATATTGATCATCAATTGTGTTGTAAATGTTGTACCTTGATGAACGTATCTTTTCTTTTATGTACACTGAGAGCATATGCACCAAGACAAATTCCTTGTGTGTCCAATCACACTTGGCCAATAAAAAATTCTATTCTATTCTATTCTATTCTATTTGTAAGTATTAAATTTATAAACTGCCCATCTTCTATACCAGGGGTCTCCAACTTTGGCAACTTTAAGACTTATGGACGTCAACTCCCAGAGTTCCTCAGCCAGCTGGCTGAGGAATTCTGGGAGTTGACGTCCACAAGTCTTAAAGTTGCTAAGGTTGGAGACCCCTGTTCTATACGTCGAAGAATTGTGTAGTCATTTTCCTCTCAAAGGTAATAGATATTCTCTCCTCAAAAGACTTTACCTCTCCCCAGTGATTAAGGAATTTTGAGGATTGTCATTCACCTTCCTTTATGACATACAGGGAGTCCTTGACTTACAACAGTTCATTTAGTGACTGTTCGAAGCTACAACAGCACTGAAAAAAGTGACTTATGACCATTTTCTCACACTTATGACTGTTGCAGCATCCCTGTAGTCATATGATCAAAATTCAAACGCCTATTTATCGACTCGCATTTTCTTGCTTTTGAAGTGTTAGGTGGGCAGGAGCTGAGGCAAGAACAGGAGCTCACCCCACTATGCAGCGCTTAGGTCTTGTTATGTATTCATGTTTGTACCTTTAAATATTTGAGCGGGAAATCAGCACGTTGCTGATTGGTCGAAGCCTCCAGCAGAACTGTATAAAAGGAGAGGTTTTTCCCCCAGCCAGTTGCTGGGTTCACCCTATATTAAAGAGCTGTTGTCACTACCCTGGTCTCCAGCCTCGTTACTTCCCGAACTTAACATTGGCGACGAAGGTGGGATACCGAGGCTAAGGAGAACCAGAACCGAGCTGAAGCACGATAGACCCGAACCCAGCAAACTCAGGGCAGAAAAACGGAGATGGCCAGTTACACTCCGCCCGCACCGTTTGACCCGGCTAAGGAGAAATGGGGAACGTATATGACCCGTTTCGAAAGCTTTCTAGAAGCCAACGAACTGCACGGAGTTCCAGATAACCGAAAAAGGGCTTATTTCTTAAGCCACTGCGGTCCGGAGGTCATTGATATCGCGGAAGCCCTGGCAGAGCCAACGCCGTTGCAGTCGGTGTCATGGCCAACTCTACAGACTTTACTAAAAACCGCCGCTGCGCCGTCCAAATACGTGCGGCGGTTTGAATTCGGAGAGCGAAGGCAGATGGAGGGCGAAACCATCGGTGACTACATGGCAGCCCTAAGAAAAGCGTCCAAGGACTGCGGATACCATGACCTAGACGAGGTGCTCCTCGAGCAACTCATCCGAGGCGTCAAAGACATCCGTTTGCGGCGACGGCTGCTAGCAAAGAGCAACCTAACGCTGGCCACCGCTCTGGACGAAGCCAGAGCACATGAAATGTCCACCCAAGCGGCGGAGACACTGCAGAAGCCTGTCCCACCAAAGGCGAGCGCGAAGGCAACCCCGGTGCACCAGGAGGAGGTTCAGACCGAATCCGACGGTGAAGATGAGGAAGGGGTCTGCCGAACCGAGAAACGCGACAAAGGGGACAGAGATGAATGCGGGAGCTGCGGTGGTCAACACCAGCGGCAACGCTGCAAGTTTAAGGACGCGACCTGCCGGCGGTGTGGGAAGAAAGGGCACCTAGCTCAAGTTTGTCGAGCGGCCCAACCTTCCCGCCGAAAATTCAAATCGGCCAATCAGAGCGCGGAATCGGCAAGGCGACCCGCGATTGGCTCAAACAAAAAAGGCGCGGATTCCAACCAAACAACTGTGGTCATAGGCCGCGCCTCGACCCAAGTGGAGAAGAAGATCTTCACCAAGCCAAAAATAGAGGGAGTACGGTGCCGGCTTGAAGTAGACACGGGATCAGCGATCACCATCATGTCCTGGGACACTTTGGCGAAGTCGCTGCCGTCCGTCGTGAAGCGCCACCTGCAGGCACAACGGCTACGAGTCCACGACTACCAGGGGAATCGCATCCCTGTTCGAGGGACCACCTCCGTCCGAGTCGAGTACGGTCCATACAAGAAGACCCTGCCCATCACGATCGTCGAAGGAACTCTGCCCAGTCTGTTGGGACTAGACTGGTTTCGTGCCCTGGGCATGGGAGTGACTGGCATCTACAGAAGTGACTGTAACCTGAAAGACATTCTCTTTAACGAGTTCGAAGATGTCTTCAAGGACTGCCTGGGCAAGTACAAGGGGACCCCTATTTCATTCAACTTAGACCCCCAGGTAGCCCCCATTAGGCTTAAGGCGAGGAGAGTCCCTTTTGCCCTAAAACCAAAAATCGATAAGGAGCTGGACAAGCTCATAAATCAGGGGATTTTGGTGCCAGTCGATCACGCAAAGTGGGAGACGCCAATCGTCACCCCAATAAAGCCGGACGGGTCAATTAGAATTTGCGCTGACTACAAGGCGACGCTTAACAAAGCCTTACAGAAAAGCGCCACCGGTTCCGGGGTGCACCCCTTATTGCCCCCTTGGGGGCAAGGGCAAGTCTTTGCAAAGTTAGACTTGGCCCAAGCCTACCAACAACTGCCCGTAGACGCCCGCACAGCCGAAGCCCAAACGATTGTAACGCACAGGGGGGCCTTCAAGTGCACCCGATTGCAATTTGGGGTTAGTGTGGCACCAGGGCTGTTCCAAAACCTAATGGAACGACTACTGCAGGGGCTCCCAGGGTAGTTGCCTACTACGATGATGTCCTAATTTCAGGGGAAAACATGGAGGAATTGGGGGAGCGGTTAAGAAAGGTTTTGGGCATTTTCCGGACAGCCGGATTAAAAGTCAAGGCAAACAAATGCCAGATAGGGGTCGAATCCGTCGATTTCTTGGGCTACCGGATAGACAAGAAAGGAATTCACCCTACTGAGAGCAAGGTTAAGGCAATTAGAAGGCTCCAGCGCCCAAAAACAAAGCAGAGCTGCAGGCATTCCTGGATTGGTGAATTTTACGCGGTCTTTTAAAGAACAAAGCAACCGCTATGGAACCGCTGCATAGGCTCTTAGGGAAAAATACTGTTTGGTCTTGGGGAAAGTCGGAAAATAGGGCTTTTGAAGCAGTAAAGAACCTGCTCTCAAGTGATAGCCTGCTCATCCAATACCACAACTCATTACCCCTAGTGCTGGTTTGCGATGCCTCCCCTTATGGGGTGGGAGCTGTACTCAGCCATAGACTCCCAAACGGCACAGAAGCCCCTATAGCTTTTTACTCTAGAACGATGTCCTCCCCAGAGAGAAACTACAGCCAGCTAGATAAAGAAGCACTAGCCATTGTGTCAGGGGTTAAAAAATTCCACGAATATGTCTTTGGGCGGAATTTTGAAATCGTGACTGACCACAGACCGCTACTAGGGATACTGGCTGGCGACCGCCCAACGCCTGTGGCACTTTCGCCATGACTGACCCGATGGACTATATTCCTAGCCGCTTATTCGTACAAGCTGCAGCATCGACCAGGAAAAGAAGTGGGGCATGCAGACGCGTTAAGCCGATGCCCACTACCAGGGGCAACCGACGACCCCACTCCGGGGACGCCCATTCTACTTATTGACTCTTTGGACTCTGGCCCAGTCACATCTAAGGAAGTGGCTCGGGCATCATACCGGGACATTGTGTTAAGGACTGTACTCGGTTGGGTACAGAGAGGGTGGCCCGCTGCGCCAGGCGAACGGTTCAAAGAATTTGTTAAAAAACGAGATGAGCTCTCGGCTCAAGGGGGGTGCCTGTTATGGGGTGATCGTGTAATAATTCCTGATAAATTAAGGGGAAAGGTATTGGACCTCCACGAGGTCACCCAGGGATCGTAAGGATGAAGGGGTTAGCTAGAAGCTATGTGTGGTGGCCACTCATGGACGCAGAGATTGCTGAGAGGGTAGGGAAATGCCAGGCTTGCCAAGAGTCCAGACCTCTACCCCCAACGGCCCCAGTCAGGGAATGGGAAAAGCCCCAGGGGCCCTGGTCAAGAATCCACATTGATTTTGCTGGCCCCTTCCACGGCCAAACGTTCCTAGTGGTTGTTGATGCATTCTCTAAATGGTTGGAGATCATACTCATGAAATCCACTACGGCCGAAGCAGTAATCGCAGCCCTGCGCCACCTATTTGCAACTCACGGGTTGCCGGACACTCTGGTGTCCGACAATGGGCCTCAATTCACGGCAGCCCAGTTTGAAGAATACCTGGCAGAGGAGGGCATCCGACATGCCCTCTCTGCGCCTTTCCACCCTGCGTCGAATGGCCTTGCAGAGCGTTCCGTCCGGAGCGCTAAGGAGGCATTGTCCAGGCTCAAGCCAGGTGACTGGCAAACAAAGATAGACTTTTTCCTAGCCGTCCAGCACAGAACCCCAAGCACGGCCACCGGGAAAAGCCCAGCCGAATTACTAATGGGACGGAAACTCCGATGCCCACTTGACTGTTTGAATCCCCATTACACACCAGAGGGTTACAAGGGGGAACTAGAAAGACAAGGAAAAGGAGCATGGGCGACGGGGTGTGGGCCCGAAACTATGGGGACGGCCCTAGTTGGTTCGCAGGACAAATAATAAAGATAACCGGCCCAAAATCGTACGTGGTAGAGCTACCAGACAACCGAGTGTGGAGGCGCCACATAGATCAGATAAGGAAACGAATAACTGATCAAACCGAACCAAAGGAAACAGATCATGACCAATACCAATTTGAATTCACAGCTGACAATGACCCGGGGGAGGCGCAAGACTTAGCTGAGGTCCCAGAGTTCCAGCGACGCCATCAGGTTCCCGAGGGAAACAGCAGGGACAGTTTCAAAAGTATTCCAAGGCCGGATGGCCAAGAAAAAGAGTCGGCCAATAATCCGGAGCCCGTTGGCTCAGAGAAAGAGCTGGGAGGAGAAAACAGCCCCTCCGACCAGCTCAAAACACCACCCAGAACTGAACCGCGCAGGTCAGAAAGAACTAGGAGACGCCCAGGTTATTTGCGTGACTACGTCGAAAAATAACATGTAAATAAATATGTAAATAGAGGCAAAGTGTTTTCTGGGAGGGGAGGAGTGTTATGTATTCATGTTTGTACCTTTAAATATTTGAGCGGGAAATCAGCACGTTGCTGATTGGACGAAGCCTCCAGTAGAACTGTATAAAAGGAGAGGTTTTTCCCCCAGCCAGTTGCTGGGTTCACCCTATATTAAAGAGCTGTTGTCACTACCCTGGTCTCCAGCCTCGTTACTTCCCGAACTTAACAGGTCTCAACCCAGGCTGTCAGCTTTCCAACTGACAAGCTCTGCTGGTTAACCACTGAGCCACCATACACCCCCCCCTTTATATAACATAATAGATTTCTGGCTGAGGAACTCTGGGAGTTGAAGTCCACAAGTCTTAAAGGGACCAAGGTTGGAGACCCCTGGTCTAAACTAGTCCTTGTAGTCTTATTGGCAACATTTTTCAGAAGCGGTTTGCCCCTGCTTTCATCCCAAGGTGAGAGAGTAACTGGAAGTCACCCAGTTGGCGTTGTGCCTAAGTGGGAACCATAATTCATAAGTCTCCAGTTTCTGCCTTGACACGATTATACCAAACAGACTCACTCTGAGCATTTATAACTCCGCAAAGCAATTTTTCTCAAAACAGAGAAGTGCCTTACAGAAAATAATAAAGGAATAGCTGAAGAAGCTCCTTGGATGAGAAGCAAAACGTCGTCAAAGAAAAACCAGAATGTGCAGTTGCCTCTTGAAAAAGCATCTTTGGGACCAACCATGTTGTATCTGTGGCTCCCAAGCCGGGCCTCCTGCCAGAAAGTGACTTGGAAAGTGAGGGGGAAGGGCCATCAGGACTTACCTCGGGAGCACTGGCTTCCCTGGCTCAGCTCCAGGAGCCAGAGGCAGGCCAGGTGGAGGAGATAACGAGGCCTCCGTCCCCTGACTCTTTCCCCCCTCCCCAGGCCATGCCTCCAGACCCAGCTGATGGCAATCAGGCCTGGCTGGACCCTAGATTTCGTAGGCAGGAGAGGCGGGAACAACAGAAGCAGGGGTGGGGCAGGCCTAGGAACTGCTGAGTCATGGAGCCACACCCCACAGGATATAAAGGCAGCTAGGGCTGCTGTGCCTCTTCGTAGCAGGCAAATTAACTGCTTAACTAAGAGCTGAAGTTTGTTCCTGGGTGACTCATCAGCGTCAAGGGAGATAACAGAGACACTTGGCAGACGCTCACTATTTTGCTGCCAGAGCTGATAGTGCTGGTTAATTAAGCCATCGCTCGGACGGAGGCAAAGGGGGACAAAACAAACCATGACCTAGATGACGGAGAATCTCCATAGACATTTAGCGATAATAAAGGAATACTTTCTGAAGAAGTTGCAGCATCCCCATGGTCACGTGATCAAAATTCAGACGATTGGCAACTGGCATGTATTTATGATGGTTGCAGTGTCCCGGAATCACGTGGTTTCCTTTTACGACCTTCTGACCAGCAAAGTCAATGTGGAAGCCAGAATCACTTAACAACTGTGTTACTAATTTAACAAATGCAGGGCTTCACTTTAACAACTGTGGCAAGAAAGGTCGTAAAATGGGGCAAAGCTCACTTAACAAATATCTCACTTAGCAACAAAAATGTTGGGCTCAGTTGTAGTTGTAAGTCTGTTGGAAGAAATATCCATCTGGGTTCAGTTCCAAGTGGGGACAAAGACACTGGAAACATGGAGGCTGCTTGGAAAGATGGTTTAATGGTGGTCAGGATCACATGGCTTGAGTTCCTGAACAGAAAAGGGCGAGATCCTGTGTGCTCCCTGGTTTTATGCTTTTTCTGAGCTTTGAACTTTCTGGGGCACAGGAAGAGTACCCTGATTGGCTGTCAGACTCCCAGGGGGTGGGGGTCTTAGCTAGCCTTGTAAGTTGTCTCTCAAGCTTGCTTGAGCCTTGCCATGTGGTGAGTTTCTATTCTATTGTGTTGCAAATGATGGTCCATTAACAAAGGTGGGGGGATTGAGTTTCTACCTCTGACCCATTGACAAAGGTGGGGGGAAATGAGTGAGCTTGGTTGAGGCTTTAATGGCCCATTGACAAAGGTGGGGGGTGGCAGGAAGTTGCAGGGAGCTCCTTTGTCTTTAAAACATGTTTCTCCATTTCTCATCCAGGGAAATATATTTTGCCTTTTTAAATATTTTCTAAAATATTTCATTCTTCTAGGAGGGGGCTGGGTGCTAAATTCCTACAAGTCGAGGACTACTTGTGTACGAAGCTAGGAAGATTTCCGCAACTACGCAATGTGCATCTTAGCGGTAAACTGACATTCATCAATATGGGTGGTTTCATTCTCTCTCTCCCATGGACCGAAAATAAAAATTTGCCTCAAGTGGATATAGTCCGAGGGTGAAATCCCAGCAGGTTCTGACAGGTTCTGGAGATTTTTGAGCTGTTCGGAGAACTGGCAAATATCACCTCTGGCTGGCCCCAGAGTGGGGTGGGAATGGAGATGTTGCAATATCCTTCCCTGCCACGCCCACCAAGCCACACCACGCCCACCAAGCCACGCCCACAGAACCGGTAGTAAATAAATCTGGATTTCACCACTGATATAGTCTGCATGTCCCGTATTCAGCAAAGCAGAGAACCATGCAATGAATAATTCAGAAATAAGACAGTAATAATACATGGGTGTTTCAAGCAAGTGAACCATGTCCCAAGTGAAATTTCAAGGAACACGAAGTCACCAGCATTTCCTTTTGGATATGTTCCTCCTCAGCACCAAACATGTTAAAACAGGGGCAAAAAAAAAACGAACTTCAAAATGCAAGCAGCAAGGAATTCTTAAAAAAAAAAAAGGCAATCATTAATGTCAGGCAACCTCACCTTCACCAACTCAAAGATGTTTGTCTTTCTTTTCTCTGTTTTGTAGACTAACCTTAAATGCAATCAGGAAGTTGTTAGTATGTAAAACAGCCCAGGGTAATTTATTCCAAATTACCAAAACAAACGTGATTGTTATTTTCCAAATTAAGCTCTCAATTTAAGCAAGAATATTTGTTACACGTGTAATCAATGGTGGGGGGGGGGAAATCAAGTGGCGAATCAACTTGTCATTTACAATAAGGTTGTAAACTGGATAAAGTTTAAAGAAAAGAAAAAACCACTGGGGAAGAAAATAATTTGCAAATTGTGTTTTCTGCTAAGAAAACAACACGGAAATGTCCGTATAATCATTGGGAGGTTTGGGATTCTAAAATAACGCCAGCCTGAACATGTCCAACAACACAATACAAAACCCCCATTATGAGTCCTATGAAACAAAATCTAAGTATACACAGAATCTAGAATAGAACAAGCTCCCTCTCCAGCTGCTCAACACACACAAACACACACACACACACACACACACAGTCATTGTGGGCCACTGGGTCAAGGACCCTACTCAGCAAATGTTTTAGCTTCCACATAAATGGGAGAAACTTACAAGCATCTTTAAAGCACATTTGTTTCAGCAGCTCTACAACACCCATTATCAGGCTAAAAGTACTTTGTCGCATTTATCTCTCAATGACATCATGCAAGTGTCTTTCTTGGCAACTGTTCGTAAATTGCTTGCACTGCCTTCTTCTTCTTCTCCTTTTTTTTTTTTAACCCAGTCAATCTCATCATATTTCTAAGGAACATCCTTCTGTTAAATAATCCCTTCCTGTCACAAGCAGTAATGGATACTTCTCTCCTGGAAGGAGACTGCTGCCAGCAACATTTAAGAGTAAGGTGAGATAATGTTGACACGGTAAAACCTTTCTCCTGACCGCACAGCCTTTTATTCTTTTCGATTTGGGAGTATATTTACTCTCTTAATAGCAACTAAGAATAAATAGCTGCTAGAGGGTTGCAACCATCTCATATTTATAGCAACTATCTTAGGGCCGTGAACTCATTCTTCATACGATGCTTAAAGTCGTCAAAATAATTTCCTCTTAAAAAAACAAAGGCCAGCATTTTTCCAGTAAGGAACACATCTGTACAAAACCTTACACACATTACACAACACCCGTTTTCATAGTGCAGGGCAAAATGCTTTGTCAACCAAAGCAACACCTACTCCTAGCTCAGGAATTGACTGGCATGACTGGCTCAGGAATTCTGGGAGTTGAAGTCCACAGGTCCTGAAAGGGCCATAATTCTGGGAGCGAGAAAAGGGGCTCAGGAATTCTGGGAGTTTATTTATTATTTATTTATTTATTTATTTGATTTCTATACCGCCCTTCTCCCGAAGGACTCAGGGCGGTGTACAGGCAAGAATAAAACAGAGGGTACAATATACAAATTTAAAATGCAGTTAAAAAACTTATTTTAAAATTGGCCTGAGAAGTAAAATATATAATAAGCTAAAAAACCCCATTTAAAATTAATTTCTAAGAATTTAAAAATTTGTTAAAATCAATTTAAGCCAGCCCCGCGCGAATAAAAAGATGTGTCTTCAGTTCGCGACGGAATGTCCAAAGGTCAGGTATTTAGCGTAAACCCGGGGGAAGTTCGTTCCAGAGGGTGGGAGCCCCCACAGAGAAGGACCTTCCCCTGGGGGCCGCCAGCCGACATTGCTTGGCGGACGGCACCCTGAGAAGTCCCTCTCTGTGAGAGCGTATGGGTCGGTGGGAGGCATGTGGTAACAGCAGGCGGTCCCGTAAGTACCCAGGCCCTAAGCCATGGAGCGCTTTAAAGGTAGTAACCAACACCTTAAAGTGCACTCGAAAGGCCACAGGTAGCCAGTGCAGTCTGCGCAGGAGCGGTGTTATATGGGAGCTACGCGGAGCTCCTTCTATCACCCGCGCAGCTGCATTCTGGACTAACTGAAGCCTCCGAGTGCACTTCAAGGGGAGCCCCATGTAGAGAGCATTACAATAATCCAAGCGAGAGGTAACGAGCGCATGAGTGACCGTGCACAAGGCATCCCGATCAAGGAAGGGGCGCAACTGCCGAACCAGGCGAACCTGGTGGAAGGCCCCCCTGGAGACGGCCGTCAAATGATCTTCAAACGACAGCCGTTCATCCAGAAGGACACCTAAATTGCGCACCCTATCCTTTGGGGCCAATAACTCGCCTCCAACAGTCAGCCGCGGCTGCAGCTGACTGAATCGGGGTGCCGGCATCCACAGCCACTCCGTCTTGGAGGGATTAAGCTTGAGCCTGTTTCTCCCCATCCAGACCCGTACGGCTTCCACACACCGGGACAGCACTTCAACAGCTTCATTGGGGTGGCCTGGGGTGGAGAAGTACAGCTGGGTGTCATCAGCGTACAGCTGGTATCTCACCCCAAAGCCACTGATGATCTCACCCAACGACTTCATATAGATGTTGAACAGAAGGGCGAGAGAATCGACCGCTGCGGCACCCCACAAGTGAGGCGCCTTGGGGCCGACCTCTGCCCCCCTGTCAACACCATCTGCGACCGGTCAGAGAGATAGGAGGAGAACCACCGATATACGGTGCCTCCCACTTCCAATCCCCCCAACCGGCGCAGCAGGATACCATGGTCGATGGTATCAAAAGCCGCTGAGAGGTCTAATAGGACCAGGGCAGAGGAATAACCCCTGTCCCTGGCCCTCCAGAGATCATCCACCAATGCGACCAAAGCTGTCTCCGTGCTGTACCGGGGACAGAAGGCGGACTGGAACGGGTCTAGAAAGACGGCTTCATCGAGGTATTGGGGTAGCTGCCGCGCCACAGCCCTCTCTACAACCTCCGCAACAAAGCGAAGGTTGGAGACTGGACGATAATTACCCAAAATAGCTGGGTCCAGGGAAGGCTTCTTGAGGAGGGCCACTCACCACAGCCTCTTTCAAGGCGGCAGGGAAAACCCCTTCCAACAAAGAAGCGTTGATAATCTCCTGGAGCCAGCCTCGTGTCACCTCCTGAGTGGCCAGTACCAGCCAGGAAGGACACGGGTCCAGTAAACATGTAGTGGCGTGAAGTCTCCCCAACAACCTGTCCACGTCCTCGGGAGCCACAGGGTCAAACTCATCCCAAATGGACTCAACAAGACGTGTCTCCTCTCCCTCGCTTGGATCATCCCAATTTCGGTCCAGACCATCCCGGAGCTGAGCGATTTTATCGTATAGATAACCACTAAACTCCCCAGCACGTCCCTGCAACGGGTCATCCCGCACCTCCTGATGAAGGAGGGAGCGGGTCACCCGAAACAGGGCGGCCGGGCGGCCGGGCGGTTATCTGCCGACGCAATGAGGGTGGAGGCATATGAGCGCCTCGCCTCCCTCATTGCCACTAGGTAGGTCCTAGAATAGGACCTAACTAGTGTCCGATCAGCTTCAGAACAGCTGGACCTCCAGGTGCTCTCTAGACGTCTTCTCTGGCGTTTCATCTCCCTCAGCCCCTCGGAGAACCAAGGGGCCAAACGAGATCTGCGCCGGGTCAGAGGTCGCAAAGGCACGACACGGTCCAAGGCCCCAGCCGCGGCCCGCTCCCAGGCCGCAACTAGTTCCTCATTCGTGCCGTGGGCCAGATCCTCAGGGAATGGCCCAAGCTCCGTCCGGAACCTCTCAGGGTCCATCAGAGTTGAAGTCCACAGGTCCTGAAAGGGCCATCGTTCCCCACCTCTGTTCTAGGTGATACAATGCAATCCAACATCATTTAGCAACTGGCTGAGTATTTTGAGCTTAACCAATGATGCCTCATGGAAAAGGCACAAATACAGTGAAGTATGCAGTGCTGTTGCATCAGCTTTCCATATCAGACACAAGAGATAAGCTGAGATTGCATCTCCACAATTCCCAGTCAGTATTCCTTAGGAAATATCAGACTTCAGAATATTCTTCCGATTTATAAATAGAAGGGGAGAGGGGGGGAAATAAACAGGAAGGATTAAACGTTTGTGGGCCTCATCTACAGGTAGTCCTCGACTTATATCCATTCGTTTAGTGACCGTTCAGAGTTACAATGGCACTGAAAAAGAAGATGTATGATCATTTTCACGCTTACGACCACTGCAGCATCCCTATGGACATGTGATCAAAATTCAGAAGCTTGAATAGATGACAGTTGCAGCATCCCAGGGTCATGTGATCCCCTTTTGCGACCTTCTGACAAGCAAAGTCAATGGGAAAGCCAGATTCGTTTAATAACTGAACCATTATAGTGATTCACTTAACAAATCTGGCAAGAAAGGTCGTAAAACGGGGCAAAATTCACTTAACAACTGTCTTGCATAGCAACAGAAATGTTGCGCTCAATTGTGGTCCTAAGTCGAGGACAACCTGTAAACTACCTGTAACTATTTCATTTTCACCTTAGAGACCAATGGGAGTACAGGTGCTCTTGGCTGATCTTAAAAAGCTAAACAAGTCAGACCTAATTGCAAATATGTTTATTATGGTGATAGACCAGCATAAGAAGAGTAGAATACAAGTAATATTTTTAAAAGCTAAAAAATATAAAATATAAAAAAATATTTTCTGTATTCTACTCTTCTTATGCTGGTCTATGGCCACCGTAGAGATATTTGCAGACCTAATTAGAATTTGCCTCAAGAGGCCCTAGGAAATCCCCAATGGGGTTAAATTAGAGTGACAAATTAACAAAGAAACTATGTCTGCATTGTGGCCAAGAAAACAATACGAATATACACATAATATGGTTCCCCAGGTATCGAGCTCGATTTCTGGAAGGCTTTATTTATTTCAATTGCATTGTGCTTTAGACTCAGGGACATAAAATATGTGCAGAATAAAATTTGTAGGACATCAACGAAGTCTTGATTTTGCATCTGTGACATCCAGACTCTAATCTGCTATTAACTAGCTATTCTTACAACCATAATATTTCAGAGTAGCCCCAAGGTCCCTCAGCATCTTGAGATAATAAGGTTAAAATGCCAGTAGACACTTTTGGGAAAATGTTAAGACTGAAGTTATCAGAAAAAAAAACTTGATAAAGATGCAGGAGGCTTAAGCTTCAACACTTCAATTTTAATTTCCCATCTTTAAAATAAGAAAGCATAACATCAACAGTTTGTGTAACTTAAATGTCAAAATGTTTAATGAAGATAATGATAATTATTTATGCTGATTTTAAAACCTGTGTCTATTATTATATCAAAGTGTGCATAAAATAAATAAAATCATTCCTAGTCAATAAGCCACTGAGCTAAATGTCTTTATCAGAGAAATTATTTAAAGAAGGAAAAACTACAAGCAATTTCCAGTCTTCCCCAACAGACTGAATTATAGTCATGCTTGATATTTATTATATACAGTTGCCTACCAAAATCTTAGAGAAACTGTAATACCAATCTAAGCTGATTATCTTTATTTAAAAAAGTATAGTAGATGAGAAACTAAATAATTATATTTTATGGAAATTTGTTAAATGGTTGACCAGTGGTCCAGCATGAAGAACACAGTAATGACTTAGGAATGAGGAATATATGAAGATTTGCAGACTTAATCCTCTGCATCAAAAGTATCCCATGAAATCCTATTCAAAATAAACTTTATTGAATTGAATAGGTTTCTACCCAGAGATGCGTAAAGGAGGCTACAACTTAGAGGAGATAATAATTGGTTTATTTGTACATTTCCACTCAAATTATTCATGGAGTCAAGCACTCTATGAAGTGAGAGATTCATCAACCCGTATAATGCACACCATAAAACGATGTATTTATCAACATTGTTCTTAATCCTGCCTTATGTCCAAATTCAAGATCTCCAAAAGAACAGTCTCAAATCTTCTTCGTTCAGACTCTACTTGCCATAGAGAGAGACTAATGCATAGCTTACATAAAGCCAGTGGTGGGATTCAGCCAGTTCGCACCACTTAGGGACAACTGGTTGTTAACTCTCTGAGCAGTTTGGCAAACTGGTTGTTGGAAGAAATCATTAGGGCAGGGAACCGGTTGTTAAATTACTTGAATCCCACCACTGCACAAAGCCCAGCCTAACTTAGTAAAACAACTTCAATTTCTCAAGCATGTTGCACTACTTCCATTTATGGATGCCATAATATAGCATCATCACCAGAAAATAAACGGTCAGTTACAATGAGAGTTAGCTTTGAGGACAGAGCAACCAACAACATGGATTGGCTTTAAACTGTGCATCACTTCATAACATATAACATAACATAACATCAGAGTTGGAAGGGACCTTGGAGGCCTTCTAGTCCAACCCCCTGCCCAGGCAGGAAACCCTATACCATCTCAGTCAGATGGTTATCCAACATTTTCTTAAAAATTTCCAGTGTTGGAGCATTCACAACTTCTGAAGGCAAGTCGTTCCACTTATTAATTATTCTAACTGTCAGGAAATTTCTCCTTAGTTCTAAGTTGCTTCTTTCTTTGACCAGTTTCCACCCATTGCTTCTTGTTCTACCCTCAGGTGCTTTGGTGAACAGCCTGACTCCCTCTTCTTTGTGGCAGCCCCTAAGATATTGGAACACAGCTATCATGTCTCCCCTAGTCCTTCTTTTTGTTAAACTAGACATACCCAGTTCCTGCAACCGTTCTTCATATGTTTTATCCTCCAGTCCCCTAATCATCTTTGTTGCTCTTCTCTGCACTCTTTCTAGAGTCTCAACATCTTTTTTACATCGTGGCGACCAAAACTGGATGCAATATTCCAAGTGTGGCCTTACCAAGGCATTATAAAGTGGTACTAACACTTCACGTGATCTTGATTCTATCCCTCTGTTTATGCAGCCCAGAACTGTGTTGGCTTTTTTAACAGCTGCTGCACACTGCTGGCTCATATCTAAATGGTTATCCACTAGGACTCCAAGAGGTACTACTCTCACAGGTACTACTATTGAGCAAGGTACCACATATACGGTACTGGTGCATTTTGTTTTTTTGACCTAAATGTAGAACCTTACTTTTTTCACTGTTGAATTTCATTTTGTTAGATAGCGCCCAGTGTTCAAGTCTGTCAAGATCTTTCTGTAACTTGAGCCTATCTTCTGGAGTGTTGGCTATTCCTGCCAGCTTGGTGTCATCTGCAAATTTGATGAGTTCCCCATCTATCCCCTCGTCCAAGTCATTGATGAAGATGTTGAAGAGTACTGGGCCTAAAACAGAGCCTTGGGGTACTCCACTGCATACTTCCCTCCATGTGGATGTAGTTCCGTTGAGGACTACACGTTGAGTGCGGTTGGTCAGCCAGTTACGAATCCATCTGGTGGTGGTGCTGTCTAACCCACATTTTTCTACTTTATCTAGTAGTAGGTTATGGTCTACTTTATCAAATGCTTTACTGAAGTCCAAGTAAATTATATCGACAGCATTCCTCTGGTCTACTAATTTTGTCATTTTGTCAAAGAATGCGATAAGATTAGTCTGGCATGATCTGTTTTGACAAACCCATGTTGGCTTTTGGTTATTACTTTGTTTGCTTCTAGGTGTTCGGTGATTCGTTGCTTGATTATCTTTTCCAGAATCTTCCCGGTATTGAGGTCAGACTGATAGGTCTGTAGTTTCCTGGATCTGTTTTTCCTTTTTGAAGATGGGAACTACATCAGCTCTTTTCCAGTCCTCTGGCAGCTCCCTGTGCTCCAGGATCTTTGAAAGATATAGTTCAGTGGTTCTGAGATCACGTCTGCCAGTTCCTTCAGAACCTTGGGGTGTAATCCATCCGGTCCTGGTGATTTGAACTCGTCTAGGGTAGACAGGTGTTCACTTACCATTTTCTTCCCTATTTTAACTTGTGTTTCTAATCTGTTTTTTGTAGTGCTGTTTTTGATAGGTTGGATTGTTTTTTCCTTTTGTGTAAAGACAGATGCAAAAAATGAGTTAAGTAGATCTGCTTTCTCCCTGTTGCTTGTCATCTTCTTGCCACTTTCTCCCAGCAATGGGCCAATTGTTTCCTTGACTTTTTTCTTGTTTTTAACATGTTGGAAGAAGCTTTTTTTGTTATTTTTTACTTTTGTCGCTAGCCTTTGTTCATTGTGAGCCTTAGCTTTCCTCACTTCATCTTTACAGGCTCGGGCTATTTGCTGATATTCATCATCCTTGTCAGTTCATGCTTTGACTACTGCAGGGGTGTCAACCTCGATTTCATTGGGGGCCGCATCAGGGTTGTGTTTGACCTCAAGGGGGCAGGGATGGCATGGCCAGCTCGACATCACCTGTATTGGGGGCACCTGTGGTGGCCCGAGCGCTCTGCCAATGAAAACAGGCTCCCAAGCTCTGTTTTTGGCTGTGACGGACTCCTGCAACTGTCTGCCAGCAAAAAGGGAGCTCGGGAGGGCCGCCTGTGGCACTCCGGAGCTGTTTTTTTCTTGGCAGAGGCAGCACGGCCTGGTTCTTTACTGTTTTCAGGGCATCCCCAAAGCCCAGATCTAAGCACCTGTACCTGGTCCCCGAGTCTTGAGTTTGACATACCTGGACTACTGCAATAGGCTGTAATTGGGGCCACCTTAAAGCATGCCAGTTGTGTTCAAGGCCTGATGGTGTGGGGGGCTGTAGGGTATTTACAGGACCGCCTGCTGTTACCTGATGTCTCCCACCGACCCGTACGCTCACACAGAGAGGGCCTTCTCAGGGTGCCGTCCGCCAAACAATGTCGGCTGGTGGCCCCCAGGGGTAGGGCCTTCTCTGTTGGAGCTCCCACGCTTTGGAACGAACTTCCCCCTGGTTTACGTTAAGTGCCTGATCTTCGGACTTTTCGCCGTGAGATGAAAACGCACCTATTTATTCAAGCGGGACTGGCTTAAAAGTCTTAAAAGTTTTATTAAATTTTTAATTGGGGCTATTTATAATTTTATGATCTTAAATTGTTTTAAATTTCGGCCATTTGTAATATGCTTGTTTTAGTTTTGTTTTTAATGTGTATATTGCGGGTTTTTTAATATTTGTCTGTACACCGCCCTGAGTCCTTCGGGAGAAGGGCGGTATAAAAATCTAATAAAATAAATAAATAAATAATAGACAGTTACCGGTACTTAGTTTTGCTGTTCATGATTTTATTATTTTTCCGGAGGGTGGGGGCACAAACTGCTTTGATGTGCAAAAATCAGGTAAAACTGTATAATAGATAGTGAGACTGAAAAACAGGGCCTCTGGTAGCTCAGCAGATTAAGTCTGTCTGTTATTAATACAGCTGCTTGCAATTACTGCAGGTTCAAGTCCCACCAGGCCCAAGGTTGACTCAGCCTTCCATCCTTTATAAGGTAGGTAAAATGAGGACCCAGATTGTTGGGGGCAATAAGTTGACTTTGTATATAATATACAATTGGATGAAGACTATTGCTTGACATAGCGTAAGCCGCCCTGAGTCTTCGGAGAAGGGCGGGATATAAATGCAAATAAAAAAAAAAAACACCACAGACAGAGCCCATTTCTTTAATACATTGCTGCTCTTTCAAACATTTGAATTTACTTAAAACAATAATATGAAATAAAAGCAACATTTTCTAATACACCTCTTTCAAAATATTTCTCAGCTATGATGTTTGAAATATCGGGATATATATCAGCTTTTTAAAAGTAATGAATAATTGACTAGTTCTTACAAATGGACAGTTCTTATATAAATGTATGTATTTCTCTGCCCACTCCAGATTAAGCAATTTCATCATGATATATTCAGTGGTTTCTTTACAAACACAAAAGAGAAGAGGTTTAAACAAAAACAAAAAACACAGTGCCACTGCCTCCCCCATAAAAATTCAAGGTCCCTTAAGGTTTCAGAAATATTATCTCAGAAGGTACATTTGTTATTCTAAAAAGTACAAGGAGAAGAACAATATTAGCCACCTAAGAGTTCAACATAAAGCAGCACCATGCTCCTTAATCCCATATCAGAAAACCAGAAGGAGTTTGCAAAAGCAGATGTAATACCGGTTCTAAGGTTGTTCGTGAATATTTTATCTCTTGGTAGAGCCAGTGGAAGGGTTTATTTTAAAGACAACAAAGGTAAAACCACCTCTACTATCTTACTCTTTGCTTTCGCTCCTTGTCTAAATTCACTTCGCATTGTTACATAAAGCATTCTACGGACACTAGCAGAACGGCAGCTAGGCTATAGCTTTACTACAAAGAAAGCAGGGGTGGTACCTTTGCTACCGGTTTGCAAATGTGAGCGGGCGCATGCGCGGAGCATCAAAAACGGGACGTGATGATGTCCGAGCGGGTGGCCAGAGCCTCTCGCGGCCGCCGCTACCGATTCAACCGAACCGGATAGAACCGGCTGAATACCACCACTGAAGTAAAGTTTCTGTAACAAACATGTCTGACTGACAGCACAATCCTACACACTTAAGAAGCCATTCCCTCCGTGCATAATAAGGATTAATCCGGGTAGCTACACTGTTTTTTATCACTCTGAAGTAGTTATCTTATGTATATGCTCTCTCCCCAACCAATTTTTAACACTCCATTCATTATGTTACTCTCATGAGAAATTAAAATATCATGGCTGGAGATCTGAATTCAGATATTCCCCATTCATAGCCCAACACTCTAACCGCAATATGTTACTAGTTGTAATTGCTGTTCAAGGACCTCAGACTGAATCGCAAATATTTTACAACCTCTAATCCTTACAAGTATATTAGAAAACATTTCCTTCAAGGCAAAAGCAGTTGGCTTTTAGACACAAAGCATTTTGATATCAATTCTGAAGAGGTTCCAGAACTACTTGTAAAAGCATATTTATACTAATAGCCATTAAATTCCCTTACACTGCACAATATTAGCCAGTGAACCACTCTGAATCACTGGAGAGATATAAGGTGTTGTTGTTTTTTTCTGTGAAGAAGGAAAGTCAAAACGAACTTCTGAAAAATAAATCAATTCCCAGTTTGAGGGTTTTTTTGGGGGGGTGGGGGAAACCATATGCATTCATATGGGAATTTATTACCTCTGCTCCAAGAGATTCCCATCCAACATTTAAGAAGGGCATCAAGAAATATCAAAACAATTTTCAAATATTCTTTGAAATAATACAAGCCCAATTGGAATGACATTTGACTCACTGGGTGCTTGGCAGAAGCTGTAGACTGTTATTCAATCCATGCATTACAAATAACTGACCTGCAATATAACACAGACAGTCTCAGCAGGTGGTAGCACGTGGCCGCCATGCCATGTTATACAGCTAAGCAGAGGTAGGTTGGTAATAACTGGACAGGAGAGTCCACAGAATTCCAGGGCTATAAGCAGACTGGGAAGTTGAAGAACATATTAGAAAAACCAGCGGTACAAAGGCTAATTTCTACTTTTAATAAATACTAGTCCCGTGATGGCGAACCTATGGCACACGTGCCGGGAGTGGAACACAGAGCCATTTTTCCGGGCACGTAAGCTGTCGCCCAACTCACCTGCAGCTGCACATGTGCACGCACCTCAGCTGGTGTTCGGACCTCCGGAGCGCATGCGCGCAATTCAGGGAAGCCAGCTGGTCTTCGGAGCTCTCCTGAGCATTCATGCGCATTTGTGCATGCACGCGAGAGTACTGGTGTGCAGCGTGCGCAAACGGCATTCATGCGCATGCATTGCATGCACAAAAATCCTGTGCATGTGCAGATGGTGTGACTGCACGTGCAGCGCACAGTGGGGCGCATGTGCCAAAGCTGTGCACATGTGCAGATGGTGTGGTTGCGCATGCAGCGCATGGGGGAGGAGCCGTGCGTTAGCGTGGATGGCACGCACGTGCACGAAGCATGTACCTGTTCAGCACACGGTGAGCAAAAGGTTCGCCACCACTCTACTAGTCCATGACTCATTGGGTCATCCTGTCTGCTGTGGTCCCCACAGGGTCTCTGTTGACTTTCTGCCTGCAAGTTTTCCAGGTTTCCACACTGAATAGCCTGAAGACTTGTGTTGTGTCTCCGCCCCTTGAGCAGGGCCTCCTGCCAGAAAGTGACTTGGAAAGTGAGGGGGAAGGGCCGTCAGGACTTACCTGGGGAGCACCGGCTTCCCTGGCTCAGCTCCAGGAGCCAGAAGCAGGCCAGGTGGAAGAGATAATGAGGCCTCCATCCCCTGACTCTTTCCCCCCAGGCCACGCCTCCAGACCCAGCTGATGGCAATCAGGCCTGGCTGGACCCTAGGTTTCGTAGGCAGGAGAGGCGGGAACAACAGAAGCAGGGGTGGGGCAGGCCCCTCGCATCCTGGACATAAACTGTTTCAACTACTACCTTCAAAACGACGCTATAGAGCACTGCACACCAGAACAACTAGACACAAGAACAGTTTTTTCCCGAAGGCCATCACTCTGCTAAACAAATAATTCCATCAACACTGTCAGACTGTTTACTGAATCTGCACTACTGTTAATCTTCTCATAGTTACCATCATCAATCTCTTTCCATTTATGACTGTATGACTATAACTTGTTGCTGGCAATCCTTATGATTTATATTGATATATTGACCATCAATTGTGTTGTAAATGTTGTACCTTGATGAACGTATCTTTTCTTTTATGTACGCTGAGAGCATATGCACCAAGACAAATTCCTTGTGTGTCCAATCACACTTGGCCAATAAAAAATTCTATTCTATTCTATTCTATTCTATTCTATTCTATTCTATTCTATTCTATTCTATTCTATTCTATTCTAAAGGCAGCAAGAGCTGCTGTGCCTCTTCGTAGCAGGCAAATTAACTGCTTAACTAAGAGCTGAAGTACTTTTTGTTCCTGGGTGACTCATCGGCGTCGAGGGAGATAACAAAGACACTTGGCATACGCTCGCTATTTTGCTGCCAGAGCTGATAGTGCCGGCTAATTAAGCCATCACTTGGACGGAGGCGAAGGGGGACAGAACAATGTGGCTCTGTCAGATGGCTTGGGCACCCAATGGGTTAGCTTCATACTGAAGGTGGTGAACTAATTAAGTTCAATGCCATCTCCTCCAACAGCACCCCATGTGCCCCACCCCCTTCTCTGCCATCTTGTCTCTATGATGGTTCATGGGGTTTTTTATCTGTTGTGTTTTATAATGGACGTTTTTCATGTTGTGAGCTGCCCTGTCATTGGACATGAGATGGGCGGCAAATAGATGTTATAAATAAATAAGCAAATAATTGTGGGAAGGTGTCAGGGCATGTGGTAAATGAGAACCCCTTGACTGCGTCAGCGAGGCAGCAGGTTGAACAGCAACGGCATGGCGGCACTGGAATGACATGGAACTTTCCAGAATTTCATTCATACGGAAGTAATGAGTTCCAGCATTCTGTAGCTTAGCACATTTGAGCTACTTTGGTTGAAAATGTTTGCTCTATGGTGCACTGTTTCACCCAGTTAAAGTTACAGATGTCAGAGTTGTAACACGTTTGTAGATTCTAGCTCACAGCAATAAGGTAGTCCTCGACTTACAGCCACAATTGAGCCCAACATTTCTGTTAAGTGAGACCTCTGTTAAATGAGTTTTGCCCCATTTTATGACTTTTCTTGCCACACTTGTTAGGTGCATCACTGCAGTTGTTCAATTAGTAGCCCGGTTATTAAATGAATCTGGCTTTCCTATTGGCTTTGCTTGTTGGTCACAAAAGGGGATCACATGAACTTTGGACATAGCAACGGTCATAAATATGAACTGGTTGCCAGCAATCTGAATTTTGACCACATGATCATGGGGATGCTACCAAGGGTCGTAACTGCGAAAAACGGTCACATTTTTCAGTGCTGTTATAACTTTGAACTGTCACTAAATGAACTGTTTTAAGTCGAGGATTACCTGTAATTGCATTTTAGTCAATTTCAGTACATTTATCATCCATTGTTTTCCTGGATACAGAGCAGTGGTCTATTTATTTTTTCCCGGAACAAAAAAATATTTATTTATTAAATGTCCATGTTGCCCATCTCACTGACAGAGCAACTCTGGGCAGCTTACAATGCAAAAAGAAGTAAAAAGTGCTGGGGGGGGGAATTAAAATTAGAAAAATTGAAGAGAGAAGTTAAAAGTTAAAAACCAATATGGTGGGCAGCCTGCGGTTGAGAACCTTCTGTACCGCGTCAGTCACCGCCAATGTAACAGGCCTCTCTCAAGGCCCCAGGCCAAACGGCAGAGCCAGGTTTTTAAGCTCTTCCAGAAAATTTCATAAACATTCCTTATTAATAATCAATTGATATGCAGTATGCAGTGGAGTACCCCAAGGCTCTGTTTTAGGCCCAGTACTCTTTTAACATCTTCGTCAATGACTTGGACGAGGGGATAGATGGGGAAATCATCATAGTTGCAGATGACACCAAACTGGCGGGAATAGCCAACACTCCTGAAGATAGGCTCAGGATACAGAAGGATCTTGACAGACTTGAACATTGGGCGCTATCTAACAAAATGAAATTCAATGGTGAAAAAAGCAAGGTTATAATTTAGGCAAGAAAAACAAAATGCACAGGTAGAGTATATGTGGTACCTTGCTCAATAGTAATAACTGTGAGACGGATGTTAGAGTCCTAGTGGACGATCACCTAAATATGAGACAGCCGTGTGCAGCAGCTGCTAAAAAAGCCAACACAGTTCTAGGCTGCATTAACAGAAGATAGAATCAAGATCACATGAAGTGTTAATACCACTTTATAAGGCCTTGGTAAGGCCACACTTGGAATACTGCATTCAGTTTTGGTCGCCACAATGTAAAAAAGTTGTGGAGACTCTAGAAAGAGTGCAGAGAAGAGCAACAAAGATGATTAGGGGACTGGAGGCTAAAACATATGAAGAACGGTTGCAGGAATTGGGTATGTCTAATTTGATGAAAAGAAGGACTAGGGGAGACATGATAACAATATCTCAGGGGCTGCCCCAAAGAAGAGGGAGTCCAGCTATTCTCCAAAGCACCTGAAAGCAGGACAAGAAGCAATGGGTGGAAACTAATCTAGGAGAGAAGCAACTGAGAACTAAGGAGAAATTTCCTGACAGTTAGAACAATTAATCAGTTGAACAACTTGCCTCAAGAAGTTGTGGATGCTCCAACACTGGAAATTGTTAAGAAGAGGTTGGATAACCATTTGTCTGAAGTGGTGTAGGGTTTCCTGCCTAAGCAGGGGGTAGACTAGAAGATCTCCATGGTCCCTTCCAACTCTGTTATTCTATTCTATTCTGATACAATTCATTAGTAATAAAGAAAAGATTATTCAGATATATCATTATTCAGGTTAGGCTATTTCAAAGAAGATTTCTTCCCCATATCTTCTAATTCAGAATTTTCCTAAAAGCGCACATACAGTAATTAGTTCTGGTCGTCAGAATTAAAAGAGAATACAAAGTCACAGCAACTGAAATAAAAATTATAGAACAATATTACATCAGAGAAAGGCCAAAGAAACTGGTTATATTTCTTTTATACTTTATCTTTTATATATTCACATGTATTTATTGTACAGTTTGAAAAGCTTCAAGAAGCCTATGTTATGAGACACGGTGGCGCAGTAGTTAGAGTGCAGTACTGCAGGCTACTTCTGCTGGCTGCCGACTGCCTGCAATTTGGCAGTTCGAATCTCACCAGGCTCAAGGTTGACTCAGCCTGCCATCCTTCCAAGGTGCGTAAAATGAGGACCCAGATTGTCGGGGGGGGGGGGCGGCAATATGCTAACTCTGTAAACCGCTTAGAGAGGGCTGTAAAGCACTGTAAAGAGGTATATAAGTCTAAGTGCTATTGCTATATAATCATCAAAAATAGACAGTTTATATGCATTTATTTATAAATCAAATTTACAGGCCAGCCAACTCATAGCGACTCTGGGAGGTATAAAGATAAAAGCAATCCAATTTAAGGCAAACAAAAGGAAGGGATAACTCAGAGATTAATGTACCAAGAATTAATAAAACTCCCCCAAAGGTTATACAATCCCCTAACCCAGCACATGGAGATGGGGGAGGAAACATCAGCTCTTCAAGATCCATTCAAAGAATGGCAAAGTCAGGTCAACTCAAATTTCCACAGCCATACTATTCCAGGTGGTGCAACGAAGAAGGAATTATCACCTCTATCCCACCTGGAGTAAGCCACCCCTATACCATGAAGGGCTTTATAGATCACAATCAACACATTGAACTGTCCTTGGAAGCTTATTAATAATCAGTATAGCTTGCACAGCAAATACATTACACAGGAGTAGACACCATCACTATACCAATTCCTACCTGCTTGTATCAAGATGTAATTTAAAAAAGAGAATGGAATGCAATGGAAAACAAAAATCAAGATAGTTCATGATTATAGTTCATTGATGTAATCTGATTATGCCTTCAGCCATAGCAAATATGTTGTTCTGAAGGGTTCTTGGTGCTCTCTGACCTTAGTTGTTATTTTCTTGCAGTCATTTCATGACCCAACTAGATAACATCATCAGTGCTAGTAAGAAATGTGTAAATTGCTCTCAATTTACATTCAGCTATTCTCTTTTATTGATCATGTTGTTCTTCTCTGGGAGATGGGAATGACCACTTAGTTAACAGCTAACAACAACAACAACAACAACAAAGGGAGAAGATACTTGGGGAGATAGTAAAAGATGTCTCAACAAGGAGCATTTGTGTGAACCAGAGGGAGCAGCTATTCTAAAAGGAGATTATTTTTAGAAAATTTATCAGTCCTATCACCAATTTATAGAAATGAATAAAAACAAAACCAACTTCCATAAAGTTTAGATAAATTTATGCTAATTGAGAACAGCAATTACAGTTCTAATACTTATTAGTGCTTAGTAGCTGAGTACAGTATAGTCATCAAAGACTCTGAATATTTTGTTATACTAAGCTCAGAGAGCACCAAGATACACACAGTTCAATCCTGAGCCACAAATATTTTCATATTTTGGTATTTTGTTATGTCATGCTGTTAAAATTGTTTGAACAACTAATTACAGTTACCACAAGGTTAGTCAGTATACATTGGGCGCTTACATTTTTAGTGTTATATTCCAACATCAACTGATTCTCAACCAGTGCACCCTTTTTCATTTCCACTTCTGTTTACCCACCAACATTAAATATTCTGCAAAACCGAGAAAAGAAACCAGTGTTTTATGCTCAAGGTGGATTTGATTTAAATCAAGTTGATTTAAATCATGATTTAAATCACTAGTAAAAAGGCTTGATTTAAATCATAATTTTTAAAGAGGAAATGTCATATCTGTCCCGCAGCGGCTCCTCCTCTGACCTGTTGTTGACTCATCGACTAATCATACCACATAACTGTTCCATTTCATGCTGAATAAACTAATTTATTAATGCATCGTAAATAGAAAACTATCTTTAGATAGATTTTTACTCCAAAAGCATTAAAATAAATTTGATAAAAATAAAAAAAAATCCGATTTAAATTAAAATATCCCATTTAAATTTTAAAAATCCAATTTTTTATATTTTTAAAAAAATCATAATTTTTATCCACCATGTTTGTACTTCTGAGGTGTAAGTGGAATTTCCAAGCAATAGGTTGTTCAAGAAATTATGATGCTGCAATGCTAGACATTTTCAAAGTTTATGAACACGAGGAGGAAAAGGAAGAAGAGGAAGAGGAAGAGGAAGGAGGAGGAGGAGAAGGAGAAGTTGTTTAAAGATACATTTTGTATCTTCAGGATTTAGGAATATGTATTACAGAAAATCTGAACAGAAATTACTCTTTATGTTTGTCTATTTAAGCTCTAGGCAGCTAACAGAGAAACTTCTTCAGCCTGCTAAAATCTTGATAGAAACCAATTTTATCCTAAAGTATAATGGATTACTATTGGAAAGTTAAGCTGATATACACATTTCTAGAATAAATGGATAACTTACTCTGTCAATAGAAAAACTGGAATTGTCAAGGATTTCCATCAATGACTAATGTTATAGAAAGACAGCCCCAGTAGTCTATGAAAGAGTTTCTCCATCTTGACAGCCTAAAGATGTGTGGACTTCAACACCCAGAATTCTCCAGTCAACATGCTGGCTGGAGAATTCTGGGAGTTGAAATTCACACTTCTTAAAAATTGCCAAGAGCTGGGAAGTGGCTCAGCAGGCTAATGCAGCCTGTTATTAACACACAGCTGCCTGCAATTACAATTACTGCAGGCTCGAGTTCCAGCAGGCCCAAGGTTGACTCAGCCTTCCATCCTTTATAAGGTAGGTAAAATGAGGACCCAGATTGTTGGGGGGGCAATACAAGTTGACTTTGTATATAATATACAAAGGGATGAAACTATTGTCTTACATAATGTAAGCCGCCCTGAGTCTTCGGAGAAGGGCAGGATATAAATTCAAATAAAGAAAAAAAAAGATTTGATACCATACTGCTCTATGGTATCAAAAATCAGGAGTTTAGCTAACACCATTTCCAACAAATTGTATTAAAAGGCCATTATTAGTTTTTGTGAGTATCAGTTCCCTTCATCAAATGCGCTGTGAGGAACCATGGCTTTCTAACTAGCTGAGAAATTATATGCAGTTGGGTTGAGGGGTGACCTGACCATATTAGCAGATAACAAAAAGGATTTCAAGCAGTTAAAAAAAGGATCCTTTCAAACAGAGGAGATGAGCAATAATGAATTGGATGCAAAGTGATTCACATTAGGGCAAACATTTTTAAGATCAAGTAAAAGTGGACGGCCCTAATGCGTAAAAAGCTGGGAGTGACTGATCAGGGAATAAATCAAAGCAGCTGGAAAGTCTAATGATCTCTTGACCGTTAAAAAATAAAATTATTAGGAGAATAATAGAGAAAAAGAATAGAAAATGAAACTGACAACATTCGCTACTTTTATAGTAATCTCTTGATACAACCGTAGCAGTATTTGGGAGAATGATTACAGAATTTGCAACACTGCGCCTCAACAAAACCATGGAAAGATTGAAGGGTGCGGGCAGGGAAACAGAAAGTCACCCAAAGTTATCAGAAAGTGGGAGAAGTTCCTATGAAGAGAGAACAATGTTGCGTTTATTATTACAAAACAGAAAATGCAAGTAACTGGAGAGGGCTAGTACCCGATGGAGTATAAAATTATAAAAGGAGTATAAAAATATAAAATGATACACAACACAGGAGCATTTATTTTTCTTATTCTCTCCTAAAACTAGAACATGGAAACCTCAAAATAAAATTAAATGACCGAAAATTCAAGTGACAGCTTCCAATTCTGTAAGGGTTTTTTTTGTTTTTTTTTAAGGATCAGTTATATTGCTTAGGAATAAGTCCTTCTACTACTAACATTCACAATAACTGCCTAATAACTCCAGGATGAGGTGTGATTTTTCTGAATACCAGCTGCCAGGCAACAATAGCAGGAGAAAGCTTTGTACTCACATTCTGCATATGTTTTTATGACTGTCTAGTTGGCCACTGAAGTGGGAGGGGATAGAAGAGGATAATATAAAGAGCTCTTGTAAGTAAGTGCAGAAAAAATAACGCTTACATCACATTCTAAACAATTAATACATTTTAAAAATAATCGTATTTGATTTCCATAGGCAATGGGTAGATAATGACTGCAGTGTGAATTACTTAACTTGCTCACTGGCAGTTTTGGTTAATTACATGTCAATAATACATCCCTCTGCAGGTCGTCCTCAACTTACAGGGTTAAGCCTGAGCATTACAGTTGTAAAATTGGTCACCCACGTGACCATCCCAATTTTGTGACCTTTTTTTTGTGGTGGTGGTGGTTAAGCAAATGTACCAGTCATAAAAACAAATGCAGCAGTTGTAAAGCAAACACTACGGTCATAATGCAAAAACACTATTCACTATGGGGTGTTTTTTGCCAAGAAGTAAATGCCGGTTTGGCAAAAACATTGTAAAATGCAATCACATGACTACAGGATGCTGCAAATGGCCATAAATGCAGCATGGTTGCCAAGGGGACAACATACAATCCCATGACTGCAGGAAGGGGTCAGTCATGGGAACTTTGGAACCAGGTTGTGAGTATCTTTGAGGGTACTTTTGTGACCCCTGGTTGGGGTCTTATCATAACTTTGAATGATTGCTAAGTGACCAGTCAAAAGATAAGTACTAGCTGTATAGAATCATAAAATTGGAACTACAATGTAGAGTTCTCAAAAAGCAGTGACATGTGATCGATATTACCCTCAGCAGGTCCTATTAAATGTACATGTAGAGACACATGCCTAAAAGTTTTATTCAAATGAACGTATCAATATATTTCAGGTTGCAGCTAAAATCCATACAATTTGGACTTAACAGTTCCTAATTCATGCTTCATAAACATGGTGTTAATATACAGTGTTTTTATATAAATTATTGGCAATTTACATATGTTGTTTCAATTAAGCATAACTAAATGAAGCCCAAAAAGCACTGATATTTCTCTATACTAATTAGTTCTGTTTTATTCCCTATGTTGTTTAATTTTTATTTCTTCATAGATTCCTAGAAGGATCTTCCATAACAAAAACCTTCAGACTACTGATCACTGATAAAAACAAATCCATTAATCATACAATATCCTCCCGCCCTCCCCCTCCCACCCTCTCAAGCCTGACTGCTATACACTTTAGGAATATACAAGTACAGTACCAAAAATTTGAATAAATTAACAGTTTAATTTCTAAGAGATATTCATTAATAATCATATATAAAGCTTGAGCTGATGATTATAGTATTTTGAACATGTCAACATCGCACAGCACAAGTTTTTTTAAAAAAAAGTTCAACAACTATTTTAAAACAAATTTATTTTCTACTAACACAATTGAGAATGTATTAACATTACTGAAAATTTATTGAAAACCAACCAGTAATCACCACATCCAATATAACTTCCCTGGTATGAAGTCAACCCTACATTGCCCTCCTAGAGAAGCAGTTACATAGCAACATTAGAATTTTTTTCTTCATCCAATCAATTCCTTCTGAAAACACCCTTAAGCAGATACCTCAACGTAGGGAGAAAAAAAAAACTTTAAAGGTAACAGTGAAACTCCGATGCTTTTCCAGAGCATCCATCAGCTTCCATTCCCCAAAGTTCCACAACTTTTTCTTTGGTTTTGTAGAAGTGAGAAATAGCCAAACTATTAACGCTTCCGGGTTTTTTTCATTTAAGAAAAGGCTTGGCCAGACAGTTAGTTTATGGTCAGTGTCAATAGGTTTCCCCTGCAAACAAATGTGGGCACCCTCACAAACGTTTCTCAAGAATCCCAAATCAAAGGTGAAGCAGGTGGCTTGGAATTGGCCAGAGAACAAGCAATATATGTAGCTCTCCAACCCTTTATATGTGTGTGTTTGTGTGTGTGTAAACGAATATGTACATGTAGATGTATATATGGGGTGGATGGATGGATGGAGGGTGGGATGGAATGGAGGGATCAGATGGAGGGATGGGACGGAGGGATGGATGGGATGGTGGGATGGGATGGGATGGGATGGGATGGGATGGGATGGAGGGTGGGATGGATGGGATGGAGGGATGGGATGGAGGGATGGGACGGAGGGTTGGATGGGATGGTGGGATGGGATGGGATGGGATGGGATGGAGGGTGGGATGGAATGGAGGGATGGGATGGAGGGATGGATGGAATGGTGGGGATGGGATGGGATGGAGGGATGGGATGGAGGGATGGAATGGAGGGATGCCTGCATGGGCTTCTTTTCCACACTTTCTCCCTTTTCATCCTCTCATCTCTTCTGGAGACAGCCGGAAGCAAGGCAGGAGGTTAATTTCAAGGCAGCCAATTTCAACCCGACAGAGTGCCTTAAGACAACTCAGGATGTCTGGACCACTCACAACAAAAAGCCCCCTCTGACAGAAGGAGGAGCAAGAAAGCATCCCTCTGCCATACAAAGGGCAAAGAGGATGCTTCCCCACCCACCCTCCACACACACACACATACATACACACACATACACAACAAAGCCCTTCTGCTCCTTTGCACCAAGATGCACACAGAGCTGCAGATAACCTCACCCCTGGGTTTGCCTTTAGCATCCCTTTCCTTGCATGCCACGAAATCACCCCCCACCCCCCCACCCCTTGGCCCGTTTTTTTTTTCCCCTTCGTGCCCTCCCAGAGAGGTGTGGAGGAGGGATGCTCTGTGGATGCACCTTCCAGAGGGAAGGGAAGCCCAGGCAGGGAGCCTGCATTGGAGGCCAATGGCCAGGATGGATGCGCGCTTTTTAGGCAAGCTGGCATGTATGTCCCGCACGCCCGGAGGGGTCCGTCTCCCCCCCCCCCCCGCACACTCCGCCTGCGCGTGTGTTGTGTGTGTGCGCGTGGGGGGGGGGTGCAACACACGCACATGGGTCCGAAGACGCGTGTGCACAAACACACACACACACACACACACACGGCATTGCATGCAAGGCGAGGGGCGCATCTCCCACCCGCGGCGGCGGCGGACACAAAGGAAGGGAGGATGCCCGGCGGGAGGGAAAGGTAAGAGCGGCGCGTGCCTAGAGAGGGAGAGAGAGAGAGAGAGAGAGAAAGGTAACGGAGGGGGGAGCGGGGGCGGAAGAGCCTGAGGGCTGGTGGTGGCGGGAGGTGGGGGAAAGAATTGGGGAGCCGGGAGGCGGCACGAAAAGAGGAGGAGGAAGAGGAAGAGGGAGGAAGGATGCTCTGCCCTTCCCTGGCCTCGCCTCACCTCAGCTCGCGACCGGGAGAGCCGCCGCCGCTACAGCCGCCGCCACCACCGCCGCCGCCGCCTCACGCCCGGCTGAGGGAGCCACGACCGAAGGGGGCGGGCAGCCTCGCGCGCGCGCGCGCGCCCAGCCCCCCCCCCACTCCCTCCCTCCCTCCCTCCTTTGCCTGCCCGCCGCGCGCCGCCAAGCCAGCCAACGAACGCCGCCGACGGACGGCCCCGCCCACTTCTACAACATCTCTCTCTCTCTCTCTCTCTCTCTCTCTCCCTCTCCCCCCCGCAACTACCACACACACGTCCCTCGACCGGCCGCTGGCTGAGGAGAAAGAAGAAGACGGGCGCGCCTGCGCCGCGGCGCGTGAGGGAGCCGGGCAGTTAGGAGAGGAGTGGAGGGAGGGGGGAGGGAGGGATGAGAACGGCGCAGGTGCCTCTCTCTCTCTCTCTCTCTCTCTCTCTCTCTCTCTCTCTCTCCCCTTTTGCCGGAGCCGGCGACTGGAAGGGTTTTTGAGAGGAGCGGGCAGCGCCCACTGCGCAGGTGCAAGCGCTGGAGGCGTTCGTGGATGGTGGTGGGGGGGGGAAGAACCCTGGACCGCGTTGTTGCTTAGCGACGGAGGCCGCGCGGGCTGGGGAAAGGGAGGGACGGAGGGAGGGCGGGCGGGCGTGGTGGGGAGGGGAGGAGGAGGAAGAGGATGGTTGGGGAAAGCTGTCGGGAATGCAGTCCCGAAGGGTGGGGGCTGAACGGGTCAGCACCTTTGCCCACCTCCACGAAGGGGGCGGAAGAGTTGGAGGGTGGGTTTCTCTCCCCCTCCCCCATCCACGTGTACGGCTGGATAAAGTGGGGTTTGTTTTTTTGGGGGGGGGTGGGGGGGTGATTTTTCTGGATAGTCCTGTCTGCACCTGCTCGAAGCTTTCAAAAAAGAAAGCTGCGGGGGGGGGGGGGTTGGGCTAGATGACCTCCAAGATCCCTTGCCAACTCTGTTCATATGTAAAGAACAGAAGTTGTGGGAGCTTCATCCCTGGAAGCTTTCAAGAAGAGACTGGACCGCCATCTGTCAGAAATGGTGTAGGGTCTCCTGCTTGGGCGGGGGGTGGGGGGTGGGGGGGGTAGGGGGGGTTGGACTAGATGACCTTTTAAATAGATAGGCTCAATATACAGAAAGATCTTGACAGACTTGAACATTGGGCGCTATCTAACAAAATAAAATTCAACAGTGAAAGGTTCTACATTTAGGCAAAAAAAACCCAAAATTCAAAGGTTCTACATTTAGGCAAAAAAAAGCAAAATGCACAGGTACCGTATATGTGGTAACTTGCTCAATAGTAGTACCTATGAGAGGGATCTTGGAGCCCTAGTGGACAACCATTTAGATATGAGCCAGCCGTGTGCAGCAGCTGCTAAAAAAGCCAACACAATTCTGGGCTGCATAAACAGAGGGATAGAATCAGGATTACGTGAAGTGTTAATACCACTTTATAAGGCCTTGGTAAGGCCACACTTGGAATCCTGCATTCAGTTTTGGTCGCCACGATGTAAAAAGGATGTTGAGACTCTAGAAAGAGTGCAGAGAAGAGCAACCAAGATGATTAGGGGACTGAGGGCTAAAACATATGAAGAACGGTTGCAGGAATTGGGTATGTCTAATTTGATGAAAAGAAGGACTAGGGGAGACATGATAACAATATCTCAGGGGCTGCCCCAAAGAAGAGGGAGTCAAACTATTCTTTAAAGCACCTGAGGGTAGAACAAGAAGCAATGGGTGGAAACTAATCAAGGAGAGAAGCAACCTAGAACTAAGGAGAAATTTCCTGACAGTTAGAACAATTAATCAGTGGAACAACTTGCCTGCAGAAGTTGTAAATGCTCCAACACTGGAAGTTTTTAAGAAAATGTTGGATAACCATTTGTCTGAAATGGTGTAGGATTTCCTGCCTAAGCAGGGGGTTGGACTAGAAGACCTCCAAGGTGCCTTCCAACTCTGATATTATTATTATTATTATTATTATTATTATTATTATTATTATTATTATTATTATTATTATTATTATTATTATTATTATTATTATTAAGATCCCTTGCCAACTGTTCATCTGTAAAGAACAGAAGTTGTGGGAGCTTCAAACCTGGAGGCTTTCAAGAAGAGACTGGACTGCCATTTGTCAGAAATGGTGTAGGGTCTGCTTGGCGGGGGGGGGGGTTGGTTGGAGTAGATGACCTCCAAGATCTCTTCCAACTCTGTTAATCTGTATCTGCACTGGTGCCCCAGCGGCTTTTTTTCCTCTCTCTCTCTCTGGCAATCCCGTGCAAAGGCAGGGGACGGGGCGGGGGGGTGCGCGAAGGAGTGGAGGGTGTGCCCCCCCCATCCCCGTGTGTTCCAGCAGGGGTTTTCCTGTTTGGGGGTTAAGTACAGGTAGTCCTTGAGTTATGACAGCATTGGAGCCCAACATTGATGTTGCTAAGTGAGACACTGGTGAATTTTTTTTTTATTTACATTTATATCCCGCCCTTCTCCGAAGACTCAGGGCGGCTTACAGTGTGTAAGGCAATAGTCTCATTCTATTTGTATATTCACAAAGTCAACTTATTGCCCCCCCAACAATCTGGGTCCTCATTTTACCTACCTTATAAAGGATGGAAGGCTGAGTCAACCTCGGGCCGGGCTTGAACCTGCAGTAATTGCAGGCTGCTGTGTTCTAATAACAGGCTTCTAACAGCCTGAGCTATTACGGCCCATGAATGTGACTTCCGCCCCGTTTTACGGCTTTCCTTATCCGCGGTGGCTATGTGAATCCTTGCATTTGTTAAGTCGGTAGCCCGGTTGTTAAGTGAATCCGGCTTCCCCACTGACTTTGCTTGTCAGCAGGTCGCAAAAGAAGAACAGGTGACCCCGGGACATTTTAACCCATCATAAGTATGAACCACTTTGCCAAGCGCTTGAATTTTGATCATGTGACCGTCGGGATACTTCCAACGATCGTGTGGAAAAAAAAAAACGAGTCATAAGTCGCTTTTTTTCAGGGCCGTTGTAACTTTGAATGGTCACTAAATGAACTGTTGTAAGTTGAGGACTACCTGTATTTGCAAGAGGCGAGCTGAAATCTTGACTCTTGCAAGAGTTCCAGCAGCGAATCCCAAGGGAACAAAAGGCAAACGACATACAGGTAGTCAGTCCTCAGCTTTACAACTATTCGTTTAGTGACCATCGGAAGTTACAGGCACTGACAAAAGCGATTTATGGCCATTTTTCTCACCATAGTTTATTTATTTATTTATTTATTTTATTCAATTTTTATACCGCCCTTCACAGCCAAGTAAAAAATCACAGTATCAATATTAAAAGAAATTAAAACAAACATACTATAAAGTGGCCAGATTTAAAACGAATTAAAATATTAAAATACAAATAACCCAATAAAATTTTAGGCCAGTCCCGCTTGAATAAATAAGTGCGTTTTCAGCTCACGGCGAAAGGTCCGAAGATCAGGCACTTGACGTAAACCAGGGGGAAGCTCGTTCCAGAGCGTGGGAGCTCCCACAGAGAAGGATCTTCCCCTGGGGGCCGCCTGCCGACATTGTTTGGCGGAGGGCACCCTGAGAAGGCCCTCTCTGTGAGAGCGTACGGGTCGGTGGGAGGCAAACGGTAACAGCAGGCGGTCCCCATGGGTTACATGATTGGGCACTTGGCCACTGACTCGTATTTAGGACGATTGCCGTGTCCTGGGATCATGTGATCCCCTTTGCAACCTTCTGACAAGCAAAGTCAATGGAGAAACCAGATTCGCTTAACACCTGTAGCAAGAAAGGTCATAAAATGGTGCAAAACTCACTTCACTGTCTTGCTTAACGACAGAAATGTTGGGCTCAATTGTCAATAGAATAGAATAGAATAGAATAGAATAGAATAGAATAGAATAGAATAGAATAGAATAGAATAGAATAGATTTTTTTATTGGCCAAGTGTGATTGGACACACAAGGAATTTGTCTTGGTGCAGATGCTCTCAGCGTACATAAAAGAAAAGATACATTCGTCAAGAATTCTAAGGTTCAACACTTAATGATAGTCATAGGGAAACGGTCAATATAAATTGTAAGGATACCAGCAACAAAGTTACAGTCATACAGTCATAAATGGAAGGAGATTGGTGATGGGAACGATGAGAAGATTAATAGCAGTGCAGATTTAGTGAATAGTTTGACAGTGTTGAGGGAATTATTTGTTTAGCAGAGTGATGGCGTTTGGGAAAAAACTGTTCTTGTGTCTAGTTGTTCTGGTGTGCAGTGCTCTATAGTGTCATTTTGAAGGTAGAAGTTGAAACTGTTTATGTCCAGGATGCGAGGGGTCTGTAAATATTTTCACGGCCCTCTTCTTGATTCGTGCAGTATACAGTCCTCAATGGAAGGCAGGTTGGCAGCCATTGTTTTTTCTGCAGTTCTAATTATCCTCTGAAGTCTGTGTCTTTCTTGTTGGGTTGCAGAACCAAACCAGACAGTTATAGAGGTGCAGATGAGAGACATTATTTGTAAGAACTACCTATGCTTTGAACACCCCATGGGTGGAAAATTGCCCTAGAACCTGTACTTCGCAACTTGAACACAGGTGGGCTTCGTATGAGAAAGCAGGAGACCCTGAGTTCCAATCCTACCAGGCACCGAGCGACATTGGGCTAGTCACCGTTTGTGGTATATTTTGGGAATTGGTTACAATTTGATGCATGATAGATGGACAAATTTAGTCGAGCAAAGCAGAGAGGCAGTTTGTTCAGGAGTGTCCAGCCATGTCAACCTTAAGACTTGTGAACTTCAAATCCCAGAATTCATGGCTGGGCTGGGGAATTCTGGTAGTTGAAGTCCACAGGGTTGGACATCCATGGTCTAGTGCTTTGATGGCAGACCTATGGCTATTGTGTCTGCACCCCCTGAGCTGGGGCCCCTGCCAGAAAATGACTTGGAAAGTGAGGGGGAAGGGCCCTCAGGACTTACCTCTGGAGCACTGGCTTCCCTGGCTCAGCTCCAGGAGCCAGAGGCAGGCCAGGTGGAAGAGATAACAAGGCCTCCGTCCCCTGACTCTTCCCCCCCCAGGCCACGCCTCCAGACCCAGCTAATGGCAATCAGGCCTGGCTGGACCCTAGGTTTCGTAGGCAGGAGGGGCGGGAACAACAGAAGGAGGGGTGGGGCAGGCCTAGGAAGTGCTGAGTCTTGGAGCCACACCCCACAGGATATAAAGGCAGCAAGAGCTGCTGTGCCTCTTCGTAGCAGGCAAATCAACCGCTTAACTAAGAGCTGAAGTACTGTTTGTTCCTGGGTGACTCATCGTCGTCAAGAGAGATAACAGAGACACTTGGCATACGCTCGCTATTTTGCTGCCAGAGCTGATAGTGCCGGCTAATTAAGCCATCGCTTGGACGGAGGGGGGACAGAACAATGGCAATGGCAATTGCTCTGTGGGCATGCCAGCTGTTGCCCCAGCTCAGCTCCACCACGCATGCACGCATCCCGCTAGCCAGCTGGGCGGGGCGCATACGTGGGGGGGCACTGACAATGAATTTTGGGGGTTCGCACGTGTGTGCTCCCTCCGTGCTCCATTTTAGGCCTGGAAAGCCTCCTGCACCAGTCAGTGAGACATCTACTTGGTAGTTTCTTAGGTAGTCAGGACCAAAATATTACTGACGATGACCAAACTTACAACTGAACTAGCACTGATGATGTTACCTACTTTGGGAATGAAACGTCTACAGCAGCAGGACTCCAAACCTGGCAGCTTTAAGACTTGTGGACTTCAACTCCCAGAATTCTCCAGCTGGCTGGAGAATTCTGGGAGTTGGTCCACAAGTCTTAAAGCTGCCAAGTTTGAAGACCTCTGGTCTACAGGAAAACAAGCAAGCTCAGAGAGCACCAAGGACCACTCATTTCAGCCCTGAGCTATAAATATTCTCCTTTATTGGGACCAAACTATCAATTGCAACATCTTTAATCTGCTTATTGAATTAACTCTTTGGTCGATTTAGTTCACCCAATACATTGAGACAGCTTGGTCTAGTGGTTAAGGCACCAGGCTACAAACCAAGATACGGTGAGTGCTCGTCCCATCTGAAGCATGAAAGCCGGTTGGGTGACTTTTGGCCAATCACCATGAGTTCTAATCCTGCTTTAGGCATAAAAGACAATTGGGTGACTGTGGACCAGTCACCAGGAGGAAGTGAATTCTAGCCCTGCCTTAAGTATGACAAATAACTAGGCAACTTCAGGCGAATCACTAGGAGGCAATGAGTTCTAGTCCTGCCTTAGGCATGAAAACTGGCTGGGTAACTTTGGACCAGTCACTCACTCAGCCCAATGCAAAATAGGAAGAAATAGTATTAGGTATGTTCGCTGCCTTGAGTTGCTTGTAAAAATAATAAAGTCAATAGATGATCGCTAGCTAGGATGGATGGGTGGATGGATGGATGGATGGATAGCTAGGATGGATAGATCTATCTATCTATCTATTCCTATCCATTCATCGATGGATGGATGGATGATAGGAATAGATAGATAGATGATAGATAGATAGATAGATAGATAGATAGATAGATAGATAGATAGATAGATAGATAGATAGATAGATAGAAGATAGAGAAGAGAGATGGATAGACAGATGATAGCTAGCATAGATAGATAGGTAGGTAGGTAGGTAGAGTGAGCCAACAACTCACCAACCAGAAATTCAGTAACCGAAAAGATACTACCTCAAGGTGCTTAGAGAAATGATGGGATGTAAATACATTTTTAAAAAAAATATACATCTATACTCAAAGCAAGATGAGATGCCCTGGGAGAAATCTATTTTGTGTGATTCTCACAAAGCAAGACAAGGGATCTCAAAAGGATCCCTTCTTCCCCTGCCTCTAAACATCACAAAACTGCTACTATTGTTATTAGATTAAAAACGCCCCCATATACAGAGTCATACCTGGTCACCGTTATCTGTGATGCACTCCAGATGTTAGCATTTGTGCTACTGTAAGGAAACCGGAGCAAAATTGTGATAACAAAATGTTCGTTAAAAAAAAAGGGGGGGGGATTGGGAAATGTTAAGAAATAACAGACACGAGATTAGCAAATTGAATTACCAGGAGGAAATTTACGGTATCTAACATCCTTCATAGAAAACATATTGTAATTTCGGGCGAGGAGTCACTTTTACGGCCCCGACTTAAGTGTATCATCCTCCTAAATCATTTATAACAGATTATTTTTCTCCCTGCCTTAAGGCATGATGTCAGCCTTTCAGGAAATTCAACATCGCTGGGCTGGTGCCATACAGAATCCTATAGCCACGGTCCTGTGGCTTTTAAAGGACTCGGAGAGGGGAAAAATAAACAGATCCAAATTATCCTTATTTCCAGTAAAACACCTAGCTAGAAATAAGCGGGTGACTTCACTGTAACAGGAAACTTGTTCCCAATCACCAGGGGGAAAAAATAAAAATAAAAATAAAGCATTGATTTATTTCTTCAAGAAGAACAGTTTGAAAAGCAACATTTATCATGTTTGAGAAACCAAAGCACTCTACAGAAGATAATGCAGATGTTATGCTTTCTTTCGTTCATTTGTTCTTCTTTCTTTCTTTCTTTTAAAAAAGAGAGACAATTTTCATGATTAGTAAGACAGAAGAGATATTTTTAAAACACTTCTGAATGTGCATTGTTACTTTTTTTTCCCAGGCGCAGTGTGAAAAGTGCTTTAAGAGCATCTTAGAGAGTTTTCATATCCTAAGCCAAGCAAATATACCTCTGCTGGGCAAAGCAGAAGGTGTAGCACATGGTAAGGAGATCTTACATTGGGTGAGAAGCAACTGCCTATGGGCAGGGACTTGGTTGCGAGTCTCTTGAAAAGATTGTAGACTGATTTTACAACTGCCAGGTAGATGTTCCGGGGGATCGGGGAGTGGAGGGGAACCCACCCTGGAAAATATGAATAAAGATCTGCAGTCCCAAGAAAGTTAATCTTCTGTAAAATCTCACCAGTTCTTGATCACACCACTATCAGATAGACATCTTCCACATTGTCAGATCCAAGGAACCAAGCATGACACATGGAGTTACTTCTGAGTCATTTCTTTAATGTTTTTCGCCTACGGACAGACTCTCGCTGGGCTAAAGTAATTATCTGCAGTATAACTACAGATATACTCTGTGAATTGCTAGGGAGAACTCTACCTTACTTACTTACTTTCTACCAACGTGTACATCTCTCCAACTTCTTAGAACGTACTAAAGAAATGTTTAGCGTTGCTATCACCTTGTAACTCAAGGCTGATTTGTGCCCACAACAGCCTCTTAGTTGTTGTCGCAGAACTTGATGGAGGTTGCAGAGGGCTGAAGATGGGCTGAAACAGACACCGCCTGAATCCTAGTTGCGCTAGGAGGTGCACGCCCTGTGTGCTGATTGGATGATTTGACTTCCTGTTCTGTGCTTTGCTAGAGTGCCCCCTAGCCAGAATGCTAAAATTCACTGATGCATAAAAGAATACCTATTCAACCATTCCCAAACAACAGACCGATACGTTCCCTCATATGCAGCATTGGAGAAGACTGTTGGACTTCCAAGCAGAACCTGCAAATCCAAAGGACCGTCAAATTGTACATCGGTTTTGTCTTAAGGAAATACGACACTTATCTGGAATTAAAGAGGGAAAGTCTCCAGATCCAGGACACCTGAAAATCCATGATTTAGTCCCAAAGGTGCTTTTTCAGGAGGCAACTGGACAATTGAATCCTGAAAAAGCACCTTTTGGGACAACCATGACTGGATGATTGAGAATCTCTACAGACATCCATTATTTAGCTTCAGTTAAGCCAAAATTGAGCCATTTTCTTCATCCAAACCCCACAACAACCTCCAGACAGTCTCAGCTCCACTAGATAAACCAGATCAGAAAATCAACACTAGAGCTAAAACTCCCTTTTACTGAGATCGGCTTTAAGAACGGAATATTTCAACTCTGATTGTGGCATACTTCGCCCCTCCCTCATAATTCAATGAATTAGGGTGGTGTCTTAATTGCTCGAGCCACTTCTGAATGTTAGCTTTTTGTTCCGGACTTTTTATGTTAAAAAAAAATAATGATGCAGTTTCTTTTGCAGGTGTCTGTCAAGGTCATCTTCCTTTCTCTGCGTACACAGTGAGTAAGAACATTTATGCATCACTTGGTCAAGCCAGCATTAAAATACTCAAGGGAAGCATCACACTGATGTCACATTACGCCAGCAGAGGCAAGCTGGGATGAACTCCAGAAAGCAAAGATCTAAGGATGGACCTTTTACCCCATATCAACACTAATTGGAGCCACTCTTAGAGGAAGGAGAAACACTGTATGCAACACTATGCTTTCAACTACCATGTTTCCCCCAAAATAAGACCAGGTCTTACATTAATTTTTGCTCCAAAAGATGCATTATGGCTGATGAAATTTCCGGTTAGGTCTTATTTGGGGGGGGGGGGAAATACAGTACTAAACGTCTCAGTCTGTGTGACAATCTTCACTGGGGCTTATTTTGGGGGTAGGGCTTATATTACGAGCATCCTGAAAAATCATGCTAGGGCTTATTTTCCGGCTGGGTCTTATTTTTGGGGAAACAGGGTATCAAAGTCAACCTAAAAGAATACCCTGTCAGGCCTGGAAGCCATATTACCTTGGTGCCACATCCTACCATGGGAAGTTGGGTGGGGGGATTGCATGAGTGAAGTAGAATTACCTTGGTGCCCATCCTACTATGGGAAGTTGGGAGGGGGGATTGCATGAGTGAAGTAGAATTAGCCATAATAAAATTTTGCAGAGAAGTTCAAGGCCCTGGTGTCCGACAGGTGTGCTGAGAAGAATGTGGAGGTTGTCTTCTGTATTTGAAGGAACTGATTGGAGCAGTGGTGGACATGTGGGAGAAGTGGGCAAGGTCTTGAACTTTCTTTTGAGTGAGGAAAACCCGGAAGATTCGGGTTTTCCCAGACGTGCCAATATGACATCTCTAATAAAAGTTAACTTTGAGGAATTGCAAGCCTCGGAGTTTGATTTCGTTGGGGGAGTTACTTGGAACCCTGACGTACCTGTCAACTCTGAAGCTGACCTGTCTGAAGCCACCTCATAGTTGCCACGAACTTTGAAAGTGGGAAGCAGATAGACCGGCTACAAGTCAAAACAAAAAATTTTCTTGTGGGAACCAAGGTCATCCCAACAGATGGCAAGGGAAGGAGGAGAGGAGTGACCAAGCAGCCTCCCAGCTACCTTCATTGAGCAATGTGATTGGTGAGACCTGTTTGCTCTTTTAATGAGGGGAAATACCACGGGAACCTGTCGAGTTGGTTTTCACTAGCTGTGCCGATATGATGTGTCCAATAAACATATTCTTTGAGGAATCTACCTGCCCCGGAGATCTGTTTTTGGTGGATGCGTTACTCGGAACCCTGGCAATACTGTGATATCGAAACCCATTTAGAGAACAGGTGTACCGATAGTCCCCTACTTACGTCCAGAATTGTGCTCAGAATTTCCGTTGCTAAGTGAGACAGCTGCTGAGTGCATTTTGCGCCATTTTACGACTTTTCTTGCCCCACTTGCTAAGGGAATCGCTGCAGTTGTTCAGTTAGTAACTCAGTTGTTTAGTGAACCCAGCTTCCCCATGGACTTAGCTTGTCTGGAGGTTGCAAAAGGGGATCACATGACCCCGACACACTACAATCATTATAAATATGAACCAGAGAGAGAAAGAGAGAGCAATGGGAAACTCTCAAGCACAAGAAAGCAGGAATTCAGGCGGTTCAAATGAATATGCAGGTTTCTTGCAAGTTTAAGCTCTCTGCAAGAATCTGAACTACTAACAGTCAAAGCAAATTGGTGGTAGATAAGAGTCAGTGGAATTCACTGGACTTAGATTTCTTGTGGGCGCGAAGGGACTCAAGACTGATGACCCATTTGACGCCTCCCTCAGCCTCAGTCTGGTCAATCCTGCTGCTGATGTTACCTAGTCTGGAAATGAAACGTTTGGAAACTAAATTGAAACAAGCTTGGAGAGCAAAGTAAAGATAAAGGTTCCCCTCGCACTTATGTGCTAGTCGTTCCCGACTCTAGAGGGCAGTGCTCATCTCCATTTCAAAGCCGAAGAGCCAGTGCTGTCTGAAGACGTCTCCGTGGTCATGACTCAACACCAAAGGCGCACGGAATGCTGTTCCCTTCCCACCAAAGGTGGTCCCTATTTTTCTACTTGCATTTTTTATCTGCTTTCGAACTGCTAGGTTGGCAGAAGCTGGGAAAAGTAACGGGAGCTCACCATGTTACACGGCACTAGGGATTCGAACCGCTGAACTGCCGACCTTTCGATCGACAAGCTCAGCACCTTAGCCACTAAGCCACCGCATCCCTATTTGGACCACTGCCAAAATCTAAAACCTGAGCTATTAGTATTTTCTATCATTACAAACGATTGTAAGTCAAGGATTTCCTGTATTGCTTTCAAATGGAGTGACATTTAAAGCAGCCAGGTAGCTATCTTAGTTCATGAATAATGGAGCTAAAAAGCAGACCTACCATAATTTAGGGCAGGAGTTTTCAAACTTCTTTAGGCTACAGAAGTGTTCGGTTTAAATACATATATTTCCCAGAACCTCAGATCAAGACCCAGAGCTCTGCTGGCAGAAAATTGGTTGCATTCCAGTGAATTAACATAAGAAACAGCTCGCTATATCTTCTTTCTTAGAAACCCGAATTTAGAAACAACGACCTCCAATAACTATGCGAACTTAATGGGGAACTTAATGGGGAATCGCTGAACGTTGTATTAAAACTGCATTCACACATGCCTGCTTTGCTTATAGTTTAGCATACTGCTAGGTCAGTGGTGGGTTTCTACCGGTTCGCCCGGTTTGAGCGAACCGGTGGTGGCGGCAGCAGGAGGCTCCGCCCACCCACCCAGATGTCATCAAGGATGCTCTGCGCATGAGCGAAGCAAGCACAAATGTATGCTCACCATTCCAAACCGGTAGCAAAGGTAAGCAGAACCAACCACTGAGCTTCGTCTGAATCCAGCTCATCAGAGCTTTATTCCACAAATAAATTTATTGACAAAAATTGAAGAAGAGCGCGATGCGCAACCTCCGCCAACAGGGGAGGTTTTCCAGGAAACGCGCACGGCACAGCCTGAAATGGCACACACATGTTGTGCATAAATATCCCTCCACCACGTGGAGATTCTGTTTCAATTTATGGTCAATCTTTTAAATAATTTCATTTGGAACATTGGAAATGAGAATTCCGCCTTAATAAAATAAAGGTTTATTCCCTCCCCCCTCCCCTCCCCGTGGTATGGTTTTTCTTACCGTTTGCAGCCAGGAATGTCCTAGTTCTTCGTTTTAGCTACTTGGAAAATCTGGAATATATTCTCTCACACACACACACAGAGAGAGAGAGAGAGAGAGACTGTAGTGTGCCGAACACACAGAGTTTACAGGAAAAAAATTGGGGGCAACTGTTGACAGAATGTTGTCATGTGCTGGATGACACATCTGCATATCCTGTGAAGATGGTTTTGAAATGAACAGGCTTTGAAACGATCTGGGCTTTCCAGACCAGATGTCTGCCTGTTTAGCTGACAAGCAAGTCTCCTGAAGTGCATCTGGGTTTGGTGGCGGAGTTGTCTGAATGCCAAGCGTTCCCCAAAAAATAAAAAAATCCGTGTGTTTTGGGATTTAGCTTGGTCTGCTCGCGGCCTTCCAGTTGAACGCCTCTGATTCTTCCTAGCAAAAGAGAAAATGAGAAAAGTGGAGAGGGGGAGGAGGAGGATTGTGGGGTCCTTAGTGTTTTCTGTGCTTAGTTGTTTTCTTGAAGACCTTTCGTTACCCAGCTAGGTAACATCACCAGTGCCGGGAGAGTGCAGAATTTGCTCTCATTTTCTGTACAATGATTTGCCTAGTCATTGTTGATGGGACTGCTCTGGGTGTTTCCTTGATTACGCTGTGCATTTATTTATTTGTTTGTTTATTTAATTCCCACATTTATTATTTTTATAAATAACTCAAGTCAGCGAATAGATTCAACACACCTCCCTCGTCTTGTTTCTCCCAAAACAACAACCCTGTGAGGTGGGTTGGGTTGAAAGAGAGGGACTGGTCCAAAATCACCGAGCCAGCTTTCAGGCATAAGCTGGGACTAGAGCTCACTGTCTCCTGGTAATTAGTGCAAGGTCATCCAGCCAGCTGTCATGCCTAAGGCTGGACTAGAATTCACCCTCTCCTGGTAATTAGCGCAAGGTCAACCCACCACTTTCAAGCCTAAAATGTAACTAGAACTCACCGTCTCCTGGTAATTAGCCCAAAGTCAACCCACCAGCTTTCAGGACTAAGGTGGAACTCGAACTCACTGTCTCCTGGTAATTAGTGCAAGGTCATCCAGTCAGTTGTCATGCCTAAGGCTGGACTAGAACTCACCCTCTCCTGGTAATTAGCCCAAGGTCAACCCACCACTTTCAAGCCTACGGTAGAACTAGAATTCACTGACTTCTGGTAATTAGGACAAGGTCACCCAGCCATCTTTCATGCCTAAGGCGGGACTAGAACTCACCCTCTCCTGGCCATCACCCCAAGGTCAACCCACCAGCTTTCAGGCCTAAGGTGGAACTAGAATTCACCATCTCCTAGTGATTGGCCCAAAGTCATCCAGCTGGCTTTCGTGGCTAAGGTGGGACTAGAACTCCCAGTCTCTGGCTTTCTAGCCTGGTACCTTAACCACTAAACCAAACTGTGTTTTTTTTTTAAAAAAATGTTGGGGAGAATAAAAAAAATAGAAATAAAGGAACGGCAGGATATAACACTGGGGGAAGGAGGAGATTGTGAGCATCGTGTAAGTAGAGATGTTTTTCAACAGACTTTGAGGCGCAGCAGTTTTCTTACCTGCTGTTCTGAGATAGGAATGCCCGAGACGGCTTCATCCAAGCTTGACACCTATCACTCATACGGATCCTCCTTGTCAAGACACATGCAACGCAGGAGAAACTAGCTGAAAACAGATCACTGCTCCCAGGGAAGAGAAAAGATTGAAGTAATTTGCAGAGGGAGAAAGGCGCGGAGAGAAGAAATACTCTGATCTTACATGCTGACAGGTATGAAACGGATTGTGGTTACATTGATGTGTATGGCTCTTGTCTACGAATGCAAACACGCCAACAGATTGGCTTCTATGAGAGGCAAAAAATATCTTAATAGAAAATATCCACATTTTGATGTAATCAGAGGTGGCATTCAGCCGGTTCGGGCCGGTTCGCCCAAGCCAGTTTGGACCGATTCGCCCAAAGCAGTAGTGGAAATCGCGGGTGGTCCCCCCCCCCAACTCAGCTCTATGCCGTCCTATTTAGGCAAGTTTTTGAGGCTGGGCGCAATTGCAGAAGGCACTTGCGCGAGCAAAACACCTGCCGGGAAGGCCAGGCGCATGTGCGCACACGCTCACATTTGCGAAACGGTAGGGAAAGTAAAAGGGATGTGGTAGCTCAGTGGTTAAGACGCAGAGCTTGTCGATCGAAAGGTCGGCAGTTCAGCGGTTCAAATCCCTGGTATCACGTAACCAGGGTGAGCTCCTGTTCTTTGTCCCAGCTTCTGCCAACCTAGCAGTTCGAAAGCACGTAAAAAATGCAAGTAGGAAAATAGGGACCACCTTTGGTGGGAAGGGAACAGCATTCCGTGCGCCTTTGGAGTTGAGTCATGCTGGCCACATGACCACAGAGATGTCTTCAGACAGTACTGGCTCTTCGGCTTTGAAACGGAGATGAGCACCGCCCCCTAGAGTCAGGAACGACTAGCACATACGTGTGAGGGGAACCTTTACCTTTACCTAGGGAAAGTAAGTGAATACTACCCCTGGGTGTAATGTACTAGTTCCTCCAGAATTCGGCAACCTGCTCAGAGAAAATCCCTTTGCAAGATAATAGCAAATATATACAGGTAGTTCTCACCTTATGACCACAATTGGGCCCTAAATTTCTGTGGCTGAATGAGACGGTTGTTAAGTCAATTTTGCGCCATTTTACAACCTTTCTTGCCACAGTTGTTGAGTCACTGTGGCTGATAATTTAATAACACGCTTGTTAAGTGAATCTGGCTCTCCCATTGACTTTGTTCGTCAGAAGGTCGCAAAAGGGGACTCGCGTGGCCACCCCGGGACATGGCCACCGTCATAAATAGGAATCAGTTGCCAAACATCTGAATTTGGATCATAGGGCTACTGCAATGGTTGTAAGTGTGAAAAACGGTCATAAATCGCTTTTACAGCACCGTTGTAACTTCGAATTGTCACTAAATGAACTGTTGTAAGCCGAGAACTACCTATACGACCATATAAAGGGAAATATATCTATATATTCAGAAGAGTGGTGTGGTGGCCTATAGGTGGAGCTCTTGCATCACAGTCAGGAGGCTGTGAGTTCGATCCTAGGTAGAGGCAGATATTTCTCTCTGTGGGCACACTGGGAATATATCTGCTGAACAAAACTCCGCATTGGCGACAGGAAGGCATCCGGCCAGTAAAACCTCTGCTAGCTCCATTCAGTTGCCCAGACTCCACCCCGCAAGAGATTATGAGGTCGTTAAAAGATGACGATGATGCTAATCTCTATATTCAGAGATTCACTGCCTGCTTTAGTGTATCAATGGCGAAAAGGTTGCATTCGGATAAACAAGGAGTTGTAAATGAGTTACAGTCGTTTATTTAGCAACTACTTAAAGTTATCACGGCCCTGAAAAAGCGACTTATGACCATTCCTCACACTTACGACCATCGCAGCCTCAACATGTGATCATGTGATCAAATCTTGGGCACTTGCAACCAGCATTCCCCCCCCCCCAGGTCGCGTGACAGCCATTGGAGGCTTTCCCTGTCCCACATTAAAGGGATGGGTTGGTGCCACGGTAAGACCACGCGTGGAATGCTGCCTCCAGTTTCGGTCGCAGGGGGTTACCGTGGCCAATGATTTTTGCCTTGCTCCAATCGAACCGGTGCCGTTTGGTGTCGGCGTGGGTAGAGATTCGATCCCAGGTCCTTAATCTCTAGCCACACCAACCTCCAAAATGGATTGGAGCAACTCGAAAATCATCAGCTATGCTACTACCCTGCCACGCTCGTGAGTCCACCGAAGCCTGGCACTCCACAGGCAATCCCGTCAATGGACACATTGACCTACAACTGGCCTACGGACACCTCAGAATCTAAATCAACCGCACAGCCAACCGGAGACAGCATCGACTCAAGACACCCAACCAGCATAATTGGTATTGTCATGTCCCCCTCCCCCTCCGACGACCGGGTCTAGGAAGTCCGTATCAAGTGTGGCAATGAAGCCTCTGCAGCTTTGCCAAATTCCTTCTAGGTTTCTCAGGGCAGGCAGGAGTCCAAGTTGTGACTTCAGCAAACTAGATGAGACTTTGCTTGACTCAAGGTTGGAATGCCAAAAGCAGGTCCTTTATATAGGCTGTGGGGGGTGGCTCCATGACTCAGCACTTATCCAGGCCTGCCCCTCCCTTCCTTCTGCTGACCTCGCCTCTCAGATCTCCGGAAGCGGGGATCCTCCCACTGTGGGTTCTCTTCCTCTGGATCTGCTGCCGGTAATTCCAGCACGTGGCTGGCTCCCTACTCACACGCTGTAGGAGTGAGGTTTGTTTGTTCATTCCTGACATTCTGTCTGGGCATGGTGCCGGGGCTGGGGGCTGGAGGCATGCCAGGCCGTTCCTCTTCATTATCAGACTCTGAATCTGATAGCAGGCCCGGGAGGAGGCGGGAGGGGCCCGGCTGAGGAGAGGAGGGAGGACGAGGCAACAGGTATCAACTTGCTATCAGCATGATAGCAGTCTTCCAATATCTCAGGGGCTGCCACAAAGAAGAGGGAGTCAAGCTATTCTCCAAAGCACCTGAGGGCAGGACAAGAAGCAATGGGTGGAAACTCATCAAGGAGAGAAGCAACCTAGAACTAAGGAGGAATTTCTTGACAGTGAAAACAATTAATCAGTGGAACAACTTGCCACCAGAAGTTGTGGAAGTTTTTAAGGTGTTGGATAACCATTTGTCTGAAGTGGTGTAGGGTTTCCTGCCTGAGCAGAGGGTTGGTCTAGAAGACCTCCAAGGCCCCTTCCAACTCTGTTATTCTGTCACGGTGCAGAGGGACCAAAAACGCTTTGTTTGCAATGTCATTGCAATTTCTGCCTTTGAGGCACATATTGGTGAACTGATCGATTGATTGAGCAAAGGTATAAGCCATCCATCTCAGATACATCCTGTACAATGGACTATCAACTTATGGATGATGTTACAATGCATATTATACGATTATATTAATTTATTGTTTGATTATTCTCTTTCATTAGTTTTATTTTTTTATATAATAATATAGAAGAGTTGGAAGGGACTAGAACTCACTGTCTCCTGGTGATTAGACAAAAATCACCCAGCTGGCTTTCATAGCTAAGGCAAGACTAGAACTCGCCATCTCCTGGTGATTGGCCTAAAGTCACCCAGCCAACTTTCATTTTTAAGGTGGGACTAGAATTCACCGTCCCCTGGTGCTATATGAGCTTCTAAGATCCATTCCTGAGGATGATTTCATAGAAGCCACGGTGATTCACTTAACAACTGTGGCTAGAAAGGTTGTAAAATGGGGCAAGCTCACTTAGCAAAATGTTTCACATGGCAACAAAAAATGCTAGGCTCAATTGTGGTCGTACGTCGAGGACTATCTGTGTAAAACAATATATGAAAATTAAAATATGATGATCTAAATTGTTCCTAAAACACCAAAAAACAAACACAAAACACAAAACCATTGCAAATTACAGTCCGTGGCTGTGAATAGAATAGAATTAGAATAGAATTTTTATTGGCTAAGTGTGATTGGACACACAAGGAATTTGTCTTGGTGCAGATGCTCTCAGTGTACATAAAAGAAAAGATACGTTCATCAAGGTACAACATTTACAACACAATTGATGGTCAATATATCAATATAAATCATAAGGATTGCCAGCAACAAGTTATAGTCATACAGTCATAAGTGGAAAGAGATTGGTGATGGGAACTATGAGAAGATTAATAGTAGTGCAGATTCAGTAAATAGTTTGACAGTGTTGATGGAATTATTTGTTTAGCAGAGTGATGGCCTTCGGGAAAAAACTGTTCTTGTGTCTAGTTGTTCTGGTGTGCAGTGCTCTATAGCGTCGTTTTGAGGGTAGGAGTTGAAACAGTTTATGTCCAGGATGCGAGGGGTCTGTAAATATTTTCACGGCCCTCTTCTTGATTTGTGCAGTATACAGGTCCTCAATGGAAGGCAGGTTGGTAGCAATTATTTTTTCTGCAGTTCTAATTATCCTCTGAAGTCTGTGTTTTTCTTGTTGGGTTGCAGAACCGAACCAGACAGTTATAGAGGTGCAAATGACAGACTCAATAATTCCTCTGTAGAACTGAATCAGCAGCTCCTTGGGCAGTTTGAGCTTACTGAGTTGGCGCAGAAAGAAAGTGGGATGCTTCTCTGGATTAATAGAAGAGAAGGTAAAAATAATTAAAGATAAAAACACCTGTTATGCAAGCAGTGGTGTTACAGGATACAGATAAAAATAAACTGGTTTTTTTTTTAAATCATTAACTGCTTTAAATATTACCTACAAAATTATGTACATATCAACCAAAGATCTTGCAAAGAATCCTGCACTAAAATGCCTATTTCTTTGCAGCTTGAACATAAAGTGTTCTCGCTGAAGTGTTTGTACCTGCAAACAGTCTAAAAATAAGCGTTAATTTAACAACAGACTCCTACCTCAATCTAAATAAATATACCACTATGGGCTAGAGTCCAAATTAGAATAGAATCGCACTTTATGGGCCAAGTGTGGATGCACAAAGAATTTGTCTTCGGTGCATATGCTCTATGTTTTGTACATAACAAAAAATACATTCATCAAGAATCATAAGGTACAACACGTAGGGATAGGCAGAGGTGGGCTTCAGCAGGTTCGGACCAGTTCTGGAGAACCGGTAGTGGAAATTTTGAGTAGTTTGGGGAACCGGTAGTAAAAATTCTGATTGGCCTCGCCCCCATCTTTTCTCTGCCTCCCGAGTTCTAGCTGATAGGGAGGAAATGGGGATTTCGCAGTAACCTTCCCCTGGAGTGGGGTGGGAATGGAGATTTTACAGTATTCTTCCCATGCCACGCCCCCCAAGCCGTGCCTATTCTCCAAAGCACCTGAGGACAGGCCAAGAAGCAACGGATGGAAACTAATCAAGGAGAGAAGCAACTTCAAACTAAGGAGAAATTTCCTGACAGTTAGAACAATTAATAAGTGGGACGACTTGACTCCAGAAGTTGTGGATGCTCCAACACTGGACGTATTTAAGAAGAGATTGGACAACCATTGGTCTGAAGTGGGTTTCCTGCCTGAGCAGGGGGTTAGACTGGAAGACCTCTAAGGTCCCTTCCCACTCTGTCATTCTGTTCTGTTCTAAGAAACCCACTTTCCCCCCCCCCCCTCATTTAAATGTGATGGCAGCCTTGGAATTTCTCGAACTGGGTTCGAATCGTCTTGAACATTTGAAACTCCTCTCTCTGCGGCAGAGAGAAATTCGAGCCCCATTCTGTACAATAAATCACTCTCTGGATGGATACAGTCCACTCCCCTCCCCCCCTCCCCAAAGGGTTGCTATTTGCATTTAAAAAATAAATATTTACCCACCCCATGTGGCGGGACATTTAATATCACAGCTAGATGCCAGACTAACCTTGGGGGTACGTGTAGCGCTGGTTTACAAGGCTGAAAACAAACCATTTAATTTGCCACCCTTAACCAGCTGCTATCTCCAGATTCCATACCCACGAACCTTGAATGTTGATGGATCACATTTGCATGAAGATAATACATGAATTGTGTCTGGAAAAAAGAGATTATTCCAGTCCATCTCTTCTTCGGTTCCTCTCCAGGTGTTCTGGACCAAACACTTGGGCACATCTGGTGGATTCATTTTGTCCAATGGCTTAAAACTGCAGTTGGATTGGCTAACGGAGAAACCCAAATCCTTTAAACAGGAAATAATCCCTAACATGATGTTATTTTTGGCCGGGGTTATTATGTTTGGCACTCTTTCCCATCCCGATGGCTTGCAGAGACACAAGGCATGAATTAAGCCATCAGCAAACACTTCCAATCTGGGATATTAGCTTTGGTGGCTTCAAAGAAAATGATTGCCAGAGATAGGTGCTCTCTTGTTTGTTTGCGACACGAAAATGTGCTCGGCGGTGTCTCTTTCTCTCGAGGGGAACGTCAACGGCTTTAAGTCCATCCAGGCAACGTTCCTGAACAGAATCTGAATGGAAAATGAACAGGGAAAGCAACCGAGAGGCAATACGGTCTAGCGGTTAAGGTACCAGGCTAGAAACCAGGAGGCAAGGAGTTCTAGTTCCGCCTAAAGCAGTGATGGTGAATCTTTTCGGCCGAAAAGTTCATGCGGAAACGTGCGCCCGCGCTCATTGGAGCTGTGCTCCGGAAAAGCCAAATTTCCAGGTTCTAAGGCGCATGCATGCCCGACAATCAGCTGGCTGGCTCGCATGCGCAGACCGGTTTTCGGCACTGCCACACGCGCGAAGGGGATCGTTCTCCGGAAAAGCTGAACTTCTGGGTTCTGGCGCACATGCGTACCTGACAATTAGTTGGCCAGTGTACATGCACGCACCTCTTTTCGGCACTACCACGTATGCAAAGGACAACTGATTGGCGCTAGCGCATGTGCGCCATTAATCCAGTAGACAAACAGGGAAGGCCGTGTCTGCTGGGCAACATGTCTTCGAGTGCCACTTTGGGCACGCGTGCTGTAGTTTTGCCGTCACAGGCCTAAGCAGGGGTGAAATGTAAAATTTGTTACTAGCGGTTCTGTGGGCGTGGCTTGGTGGGGTGGATAATGTGACTGGGTGGGCGCGGCCAACTTTTTTTTTTTTTTACTTTTAAAAGCATTTTTTCTACAACCATTTTGGCCGACGAGGTTGTAAAAAAATGCTTTTAAAAGGTTCTGGCGATCAGGCAACTCAGCTGGGATTGCCAGAGGAGCCTTTCAAAAGCTTTTTTTTTTTTAACAACCTCTTCAGCCGAAGAGTTTGTAGAAAAAATGCTTTTAAAGGGTTCTGACGATCCCAGCTGAGCCACGCGATTATCAGAGGTTTTGTTTTTTTTTTTTTACTTTTAACAGCATTTTTTCTACAACCACTTCGGCTGAAGAGTTTAAAAGGAAAGGCAAACGGATAGGGTGGTTGTTGGGAACAAACTCTGAGTTCATTTGGTGTTTATCTGAGTTCCTGGCATCCTCCGAACTGGTTTGATTTACTGCCGTGCTACTTCACTTCTGGAATTCCTTATCTTGCTGCCCTGCCGGACTAATAACCTTATGTTGCCTTGTTGGATTTTTAGTTGGAGGTTTTCTGCTTAAAACATTTGGGACTGAAGTATTGTCAGCCAAAGACTATTACAGGTTAGTGGAAGAACTCTCTCTCCAGGCCGGAGAGTTGAAAGGGACATTGGGGGCGCAGTTGGTGATAATAAAGGGACTCATATCCGTTCTCTGGCTGTGTTGCCTTTGTGTCACACCCCGGGGTCATCACACAACGTGTGGAAAACCTCTGGCTAAGATTCTGTTGCAGTTCGGAGATCTCCCAAATCCCGCTCCTTGCTGGGCCCACCCACCCTGCCCCTCCCCTCCCAGGGATCTCCATGCGGCCCATTTTGGATGCAGGTAAGTGCAGGGCGCATGCGGAGGCTTGTGGAGAGTGAAAAATGGGCCTACCGAAAGTTTGGTTAGTGCCGTTTCCAGCCTCCAGAGGGCCTCCGGAACCTGGTGAGGCTGTTTTCGCCCTCCTGGAGACTCCCGGAAAGCCTCCAGAGCTCGGGAAGGGCAAAATTGCCCCCCCCCACCATGGCACAGGAGGCTGACTAGGCCACGCCCACCATGGCCACGCCCACCCAGCAACTGGGCAGAGAACCCCTTGCTAAAATTTTTGAAGTCTACCCCTGCATGCATCCAACATAAAGTGTATTTTTGTGATGGAGATTGTAGTGTTTTCTGGAAGATCAAAATGGGAATGACAATATTGTCTTTTTCTTTATTGTTCTCTTCTGTCATGTCCCACTCCTCCGTTGACGGCCGGGTCAGGGAAATCCGAATCAGGCGTGCCTCTGCAGCTCTGCCAAAGTCCCAGCAAAGTCCTCAGGGCAGACAGGAGACCAGAAAGTGACTTCAGCAAGATATGTTTAGACTTTGCCTGACTCAGAGAATGCCAGAAAGCAGATCCTTTATATAGGCCATGGGGTGTGGCTCCATGACCCAGCACTTATTCAGGCCTGCCCCTCCCTTCCTTCTGACGCCGCCGCCTATCAATTCTTCTGAAGCGAGGGTCACTCCAGTCTGCAGCTGTTGGTAATTGACCTCCCTCAGGCTCACATGCTGTGGGGGAGGGGGAGGGGTCTAGTTGCTCCGTTTGCCTGGGCATGGAGCCAGGGCTGGGGCCGGGAGGTGCTCCCTCCTCCTCAGCCTGTCTGGGCATGGAGCCAGGGCTGGGGCCGGGAGGCATACTAGGACATTCCTCAGCATTCGGAAGCAGATAAGAAGATCCCGGCTGCGGTGAGAGCGGGCAAGACACAACATCTTCGTTGTCAGTTATTGGGGAGCTCCTGTAGGGTCTTTTAATGGATACCTCAACATCACATCCACTCTGCATTTTTCGGTGAACATCCACTATCGTGGCCCTCACGGCAATGCACCTAATCGCATCGTGGGTTGAAAGAAAATGGATTTTTTTTTCTGAAGACCTGTTTAGCTTACTTTCAAAACATTTCAGTAAAAATAACTCCCCAAGTCCGTGGATCCTTGCGTCCTCCTTAAATCATTGTTGTTTTCGTTCAAAACTGGTCAGAGCAGATCGGGGACGACTCTTCAGAGGTATTAATAAGATACCTTCAAACAAACTCACGTAAGACATATTGGCATCACAGTCGGATAATTGCAACTCCGTACAAGCTTCAGCTACGGAGAAGGGGCCGCGCATATTTGGCAGCTTAAAGGAAGGACTGAAATAACCCAGCAATTATTTCATATAATGGAATAACTTTCCACCTCGCTTCCATTTAAACACGCAGTCAGTTTTAATTAGAAAGTCATACTTGTAAGCTGCATCAAGTAAGGGAAAAAACACACGCACACCCTCGTGGTAATGGTTCCTGGACCATATCCTTGTAGTACATATTTTAGCCCAGCCTGTAGTTTCCCAACTTAAATTAGAAGCAACGAAAGGTCTTTAATTATGGTAAGATGAAGAAAGTCTTTGTAATTTCACGCTAATTGTTCTCATAATGAGATTGTCCGTGTCTTCAATATTTGGATTAGCTTCCTGGCTTCTTTGGGGAGTTTGAAGTCCAAGTTTCATGCATTCTCTCTTTCCTTTCCACTTATTTGTCAGCCTGGGAAGTTCTCGATTAACGGCAATTTTGCAATTTATTGGGTTCTGAAGGGATTGTGGATGCGCTGAATTGAACTGAAATGCTTGATTTTTTTTGTCCCCCAGCACATACTTTCTGATCATACGTTCGTTTGTTATGAGTACAATGGTCATGTAATATGAAGCAGATATAATTTTATCACCTCGCTAGGCCATTATCCTTCTACTGATAGAAGAGAATATTTGTAGCGCAGGCTTGAACTCGGGGGGGGGGGTCTTCGGTGCTTTCTGAGCTTAGTGATTTTCTTGCAGATGTTTCGTTGCCCAACTATTTATTTATTTATTTATTTATTTGTTCATACTTTTATACCGCCCTATCTCCCTAGGGACTCAGGGCGGTTTACAGCCAAATAAAAAATATATACAGAATAAAACATTAATTTAAAAAACTTATTCAATAGGCCGATATTTAAAATAGAAATATAAATAATAAAACCCCATTAAAACCAGATTTAAAATTTAAAAATCCTAGTCCAGTCCTGCGCAAATAAATAGATGTGTCTTAAGCTCGCGGCGGAAGGTTCGAAGGTCAGGAAGTTGATGGAGTCCTGGGGGAAGTTCGTTCCAGAGGGTGGGAGCCCCCACAGAAAAGGCCCTTCCCCTGGGTGTCGCCAGTCGGCACTGCCTGGCCGACGGCACCCTGAGGAGTCCCTCCCTGTGAGAGCGCACGGGTCGGTGGGAGGCAATCGGTGGCAGCAGACGGTCCCGTAGGTAACCCGGCCCTATGCCATGGAGCGCTTTGAAAATAGTTACCAAAACCTTGAAGCGCACCCGAAAGGCCACAGGTAGCCAGTGCAGCCTGCGCAGGAGAGGTGTCACATGGGAGCCACGAGGGGCTCCCTCTATCAACTAGGCAACATCATCAGTGTTGGAAGGGAGTGGGGTATGTGAGGGAGAGGAGGAGGAGGAGGACGGTGGGGTCCTTAGCGCTCTCTGAACGTAGTGGTTTTTCTTGCAGATATTTCATTACCCAACTAGGTAATATCATCACTGCTAGAAGGGAGTAGGGTATGTGGGAGAGAAGAGGAGGAGGAGGAGAAAGAGGAAGAGGAAGAGGAAGAGGAAGAGGAAGAGGAAGAAAAGGACTCTCTTGCTCTCTTGCTCTCCCCCCCCATACACACACACACACACACATCTATCTACTGTGTTTCCTTGAAAATAAAACCCTGGCTTATCTTTTTGGAATCCTGAAATAAGCCTTGTGCCTCAGCTGGGATCCTCACAGCCTTGTTTTAACCCTTTTAAAAGCATTTTTTTTACAACCTCTTCAGCCCAAGAGGTTGTTAAAAAAAAATGCTTTTAAAAGTAAAAAAAAAAAAAAGGCTCTGACGATTGCGTGGCTCAGCTGAGCATGGTGGGGGTGGGGTGGGCAGGGATTTTTGCTACCGGTTCTCCGAACCACCCGCCGCCATCGCTACCAGCTGACCCTTTTCCAAAGCACCAGAAGACAAGTAGCAATGGATGGAAAACAATCAAGGATAGAAGCAACCTGGAATTAAGGAGAAACTGAGGACAATTAACCAGTGGAACAGCATGCCACCAGAAGCTGTGAGTGCTTCAGCTCTGGAGGCTTTTAAGAAAAGACTGGACAGCCACTTGTCTGAAATGGTATAGGGTCTCCTGCTTGATCAAGGGGTTGGACTAGAAGAACTTCAAGGTCCCTTCCAGCTCTATTATTCTGTTACGCTGTTTTCCTTCCTTCCTTCCTTCCTTCCTTCCTTCCTTCCTTCCTTCCTTCCTTCCTTCCTTCCTTCCTTCCTTCCTTCCTTCCTTCTTCATCCCCGGAGGTTTTTAAGAAGAGACTGGACAGTCGTTTGTCTGGAATGGTATAGGGCAGGGGTCTCCGACCGTGGTCCCTTTAAGACTTGTGGACTTCATCTCCCAGAGACTCTGGGAGTTGAAGTCCACAAATCTTAAAGGGACCAAGGTTGGAGACCCCTGGTATAGGGTCTCCTGCTTGATCAAGGGGTTGGACTAGAAATCCAAGGTTCCTTCCTGCTCTGTTATGCTGTTATTTCCTACCTTCCTTTCTTTCTTCCTTCCTTTCTTCCTTCCTTCCTTCCTTCTTTCCTTCCTTCCTTCCTCGCTGCTCCCTCCCTCCCTCTTCCTTCCTTCCTTCCTTCCTTCCTTCCTTCCTTCCTTCCTTCCTTCCTTCCTTCCTTCCTTCCTTCCTTCCTTCCTTTCTCTCTCTCTCTCTCTCCCTTCCTTTCTTGCTTCCATCTTTCTTTCTGTCATCCATTCTTCCCTCCTTCCCTCCCTTCCTCCCTTCCTTCTTCATCCCCGGAGGTTTTTAAGAAGAGACTGGACAGTCACTTGTCTGAAATGGTATAGGGTCTCCTGCTTGAGCAGGGGGGTTGGACTAGATGGCCTCCGAGGTCCCTTCCAACTCTGTTATTCTGTAAGTATCCAGAAGAGGCGGCTAAGGGTGACATGATAGCAGTCTTCAATATTTGAAGGGCTGCGACAGAGAAGAGGGGGTTATTTTACGAAGCACCAGAAGGCAGGACAAGAAGCAATGGGTGGAAACTAATCAAGGAGAGAAGCAACCTGGAACTAAGGAGAAACTTCCTAACAGTGAGGACAATGAACCAGTGGAACGGCTTGCCACCAGAAGCTGTGGGTGCTTCATCACTGGAGGTTTTTAAGAAGAGACTGGGCAGCCGCTTGTCTGAAATAGTATGGTGTCTCCTGCTTGAGCAGGGGGTTGGACTAGAAGACCTCCAAGGTCCCTTCCAGCTTTATTCTGACTGGTTGAACGGTACTATGCCACCTTTCATTCCCTTGTTGACACAACACGCACCAAGAAGACACAGTGCCAATTTATAGGAGGCCAGAAAGTTAACATCGGCAATAAAATATTAGGAGGATAAAAAAAAAAAAGTTGGCCTCTGTATTCAAAATGACGCAGAAGAGGGATGAATGGAGGCCTGCCAAAAGAGGTTAAAGTTTATAGCAAATAGCTGCTTCCAGCAAAGGAAAAAAATTATCTTTTATCTCCCCTAAAAGATAATTCTACACAAGGGCATCACAAGATAAACAGCAGCAGCACATTGTCTACACAGTTGGCAAATAAAGATGGACTCTAAATAGATAGGTAGATAGATAGTTAGTTAGATAGATAGATAGATAGATAGATAGATAGATAGATAGATAGATAGATAGATAGATAGATAGATAGATAGATAGATAGATAGAGATGATAAACAGATAGATAGATAAATAGATGATAGAGATGATAGATAGAGAGATATGATAGATAGATAGATAGATAGATAGATAGATAGATAGATAGATAGATAGATAGATAGATAGATAAATTGATGATAGATAGAGATGATAGATAGATAAATTGATGATAGATAGAGATGACAGATAGATAGATATGATAGAGATGATAGATAGATAGATAGATAGATAGATAGATAGATGATAGAGATGATAAACAGATAGATAAATAGATGATAGAGATGATAGATAGAGAGATATGATAGATAGATAGATAGATAGATAAATAGATAGATAAATAGATGATAGAGATGATAGATAGATAGATAGATAGATAGATAGATAGATAGATAGATAGATAGATAGATAAATTGATGATAGATAGAGATGACAGATAGATAGATATGATAGAGATGATAGATAGATAGATAGATAGATAGATAGATAGATAGATAGATAGATAGATAGATGATAGATAGAGATGATAGATAGATAGATAAATTGATGATAGATAGAGATGACAGATAGATAGATATGATAGAGATGATAGATAGATAGATAGATAGATAGATAGATAGATAGATAGAAAGTGGTGGGTTTCAATTTTTTTTACTACCGGTTCTGTGGGTGTACACACTTGGTGGGCATATCGTGGCTTGGTGGATGTGGCTTGGTGGGCGTGGCAGGGGAAGGATACTGTAAAATCTCCATTCCCACCCCACTCCAGGGGAAGGTTACTGCAAAATCTCCATTTCCTCCCAATCAGTGGGACTCGGGAGGCAGAGAATAGATGGGGGCTGGGGCCAGTCAGAATTTTTACTACCGGTTCTCTGAACTACTCAAAATTCCTGCTGCCGGTTCTCCAGAACTGGTCAGAACCTGCTGAAAGCCACCTCTGGATAGAAAGATAGATAAATAGATAGATAGAAAGATGGTAGATAGATGGGTAGATAGATAGATAGATAGATGATAGATAGAGATAGAGAGATAGATTATAGATAGATAGATAGATAGATAGATAGATAGATAGATAGATAGATAGATAGATAGATAGATGATAGATAGAGATAGAGAGATAGATAGATAGATAGATAGATAGATAGATAGATAGATAGATAGATAGATAGATGATAGATAGAGATAGAGAGATAGATTATAGATAGATAGATAGATAGATAGATAGATAGATAGATAGATAGATAGATAGATAGATAGATAGATAGATAGATAGATGATAGATAGAGATAGAGAGATAGATTATAGATAGATAGATAGATAGATAGATAGATAGATAGATAGATAGATAGATGATAGATAAAGATAGAGAGATAGATTATAAGATAGATAGATAGATAGATAGATAGATAGATAGATAGATAGATAGATGATAGATAGATAGATGATAGATAGAGATAGAGAGATAGATTATAGATAGATAGATAGATAGATAGATAGATAGATAGATAGATAGATAGATAGATAGAGATAGATAGAGATAGAGAGATAGATTATAGATAGATAGATAGATAGATAGATAGATAGATAGATAGATAGATAGATAGATAGATAGATTAGATAGATAGATAGATAGATAGATAGATAGATAGATAGATAGATAGATAGATAGATAGATAGATAGATAGATAGATAGATAGATAGATAGATAGATAGATAGATAGATGATAGATAGAGATAGAGAGATAGATTATAGATAGATAGATAGATAGATAGATAGATAGATAGATAGATAGATAGATGGATGGATGGATGGAGAAGTTCTACAGGTAGTCCTTGAGGTACGACCACAACTGAGCCCACAATTTCTGTTCCTAAGTGAGACATCTAAGTGAGTTTTGCCTTATTTTACCACCTTACTTGCCACCACAGTTGTTCAGTGAGTCACTGTGCTTGTTAATTGAGTAACATGGTTGTTAAGTGAATCTGGCTTCCTTATAGACTTTGCATGTCAGAAGCTCGCAGAAGGGGACCACGTGAGCCCGAGACACCGCGCCCATCCTAAATACGATTCAATTGCCAAAGGTCTGAAGTTCGAACAGGTGAAGCACCTGACCATGGGATGCTGCAATGGCTGTAAGTATGAAAAATGGTCACCTTTAAAAAAAATTGCCATTTTAACTTTGAACGGTCACTAAATGAACTGTTGTAAGTCAAGGACTCCCATTATTCAGTTAAAAAAACCCAAGGCCTTGTGCTGACTGTGGTTTGATCCCAATCCCCTTCTCAAAATAATAGCTTAATTTAAAGAAAAACACGTAAAAGAATCTGGACCCAATGGAT